>NW_026525064.1:0-25000 GCF_943734705.1 Anopheles coustani
TCCATTTTACCCAGGACGGCCGAAGCGGCGTGGACCAGTGGAGGACTACACAATCATGAGGTTTGATATCGACTTGTGTGTTTCAATAGGATACCGATGGTATGGTTTGAACCGATTTGATTTAGCCATTCTGAAGTCATCACTTGGTTGAAGCGCTGAACTAGGGAGGCATCGTTTACATATATATTGGTTTTCGCATGCTCTACTAGGTTAATGTCATGAGGTTGGCTATCGAGCATGCCCAAGTGATGACTTGATTGTGTGCTTGCTTGAATTCTTCACATTTCATACCATCGGTTAGTTGTCGAATCATTCCTCGATCATAACCTTCGTTCTTGGTTCATGTATGCTCTCTTCCACATAGGGCAAGCTAGAATTAACTATCTTACCCAGGACCGCCGAAGCAGCGTGGACCAGGGGAGAACTATACTTTGTCTTGTATGCCCTCTTCCACATAGGGCAAGCTAGAACTAACTATCTTACCCAGGACCGCCGAAGCAGCGTGGACCAGTGGAGGACTATACTTTGTTCATAACACCACAGTATTGAGTAATGTGCCCTCTTCCACATAGGGCAAGCTAGAATGAACTATCTTACCCAGGACCGCCGGAGCAGTGTGGACCAGTGGAGGACTACACAATCATGAGGTTTGATATCGACTTGTGTGTTTCAATAGGGTACCGATGGTATGTTTTGAACCGATTTGATTTAGCCATTCTGAAGTCATCACTTGGTTGAAGCGCTGAACTAGGGAGGGGCATCGTTTACATATATATTGGTTTTCGCATGCTCTACTAGGTTAATGTCATAGGGTTGGCTATCGAGCATGCCCAAGTGATGACTTGATTGTGTGCTTGCTTGAATTCTTCACATTTCATACCATCGGTTAGTTGTCGAATCATTCCTCGATCATAACCTTCGTTCTTGGTTCATGTATGCTCTCTTCCACATAGGGCAAGCTAGAATTAACTATCTTACCCAGGACCGCCGAAGCAGCGTGGACCAGGGGAGAACTATACTTTGTCTTGTATGCCCTCTTCCACATAGGGCAAGCTAGAATGAACTATCTTACCCAGGACCGCCGGAGCAGCGTGGACCAGTGGAGGACTATACTTTGTTCATTACACCACAGTATTAAGTATGGTGTCCTCTTCCACATAGGGCAAGCTAGAATTAACTATCTTACCCAGGACCGCCGAAGCAGTGTGGACCAGGGGAGGACTATACTTTATACTTCACACACTAGCCAAATTGAAGTCATCACTTGGTTGAAGCACTGAACTAGGGCGAGTCTATCGTTTACTTTGCATTGGGATAATACGCTGCATGCTCTCTTAGGTTAATGTCATGTGATTGGCTATAGAGCATGCCCAAGTGATGACTTTGTTTCAAGCTCAACAGGTAGGGTATTGAGTCCTCTTCCACATAGGGCAAGCTAGAATTAACTATCTTACCCAGGACCGCCGGAGCAGCGTGGACCAGGGGAGAACTATACTTTGTCTTGTATGCCCTCTTCCACATAGGGCAAGCTAGAACTAACTATCTTACCCAGGACTGCAAAGCAGCGTGGACCAGTGGAGGACTATACTTTGTTCATTACACCACAGTATTAAGTATGGTGTCCTCTTCCACATAGGGCAAGCTAGAACTAACTATCTTACCCAGGACCGCCGAAGCAGTGTGGACCAGGGGAGGACTATACTTTATACTTCACACACTAGCCATACTGAAGTCATCACTTGGTTGAAGCGCTGAACTACGGCGGGGTAATCGTTTACAGGTTATAATCATATAGCTGCATGCTCATTAGTAGATAATGGAATATTGTATGGCAATATGAGCATGCCCAAGTGATGACTTTGTTTCAAGCTCAACAGGTAGGGTATTGAGTCCTCTTCCACATAGGGCAAGCTAGAATGAACTATCTTACCCAGGACCGCCGGAGCAGCGTGGACCAGTGGAGGACTCTATACTTTATACTTCACACCACAGTATTGAGTACGACTTGCATAAAGCCCCTAATGAGAACCACGAGGGCTCTCTCAATGTAGAACCACGAGGGCTCTAGTACCGATTCTCTCGGTACGGCTTGGTCCGTGTTCCTTTATGCATGTACTCGCAGAAAGTCTCAACCCGGAGGTCTTGACTTTGATTGTCATAGTTGGACTACGACGGGGCATCCGACCATTGCTGATCGAACACCCCTGATTCACCATCTTTCGGGTAGGCGGTACGCGTACCTCCGGACGCGGAAGTCTCAACCCGGAGGTCTTGACTTTGATTGTCATAGTTGGACTACGACGGGGCATCCGACCATTGCTGATCGAACACCCCTGATTCACCATCTTTCGGGTAGGCGGTACGCGTACCTCCGGACGCGGAAGTCTCAACCCGGAGGTCTTGACTTTGATTGTCATAGTTGGACTACGACGGGGTATCCGACTCATCGAATACCCCAGAAGCACACCATCTTTCGGGTAGGCGGTACGCGTACCTCCGGACGCGGAAAGTCTCAACCCGGAGGTCTTGACTTTGGTTGTCATAGTTGGACTATGACGGGGCATCCGACCATTGCTGATCGAACACCCCTGTTACACCATCTTTCGGATAGGCGGTGCGCGACACCACCGACGCGGAAAGTCTCAACCCGGAGGTCTTGACTTTGTATTGTTGGATAGTCCTCTTCCACTATAGGGCAAGCTGGAAATATTCCATTTTACCCAGAACTGCCGAGGCAGCGTGGACCAGGGGAGAACTTCACGGAATCTTCAGGCATCCATGATTGCCATAGTGCGTAAGCCGCCGCTGTGTGCGTCAACTCGTTCCCCGTGAGGAGGAGTCTAGCCGCCGCTAAAAGACGAAGCATTAAGTGTCCTCATTCCACTATAGGGCAAGCTAGAATGAACTATCTTACCCAGGACCGCCGAAGCAGCGTGGACCAGGCGAAGACTATACTTTATACTTCACACCACAGTATTGAGTACGACTTGCATAAAGCCCCTAATGAGAACCACGAGGGCTCTCTCAATGTAGAACCACGAGGGCTCTAGTACCGATTCTCTCGGTACGGCTTGGTCCGTGTTCCTTTATGCTTGTACTCGCGGAAAGTCTCAACCCGGAGGTCTTGACTTTGATTGTCATAGTTGGACTACGACGGGGCATCCGACCATTGCTGACCGAACACCCCTGATTCATCATCTTTCGGATAGGAGGTGCGCCCACCTCCGACGCGGAAGTCTCAACCCGGAGGTTCGGACTTAGAGTTTTTCCCATTTAAAAGTTTTTCTCTTAGCCATACTGAAGTCATCACTTGGTGAACGATTGAACTAGGGCGGGTTAATCGTTTATAGGTATCATGTGGTTTGCATGCTCTCTTAGGTTAAGGTCATGTGGTTGGCTATCGAGCATGCCCAAGTGATGACTTTGTTTCACGCTTGCTTGATTTCTTCATGATTCCCTGTTATATAGTGTAATCATTCGAGAACAGGGAATCTTTGGTTTTGCTCAACAGGTATTGGATGTCAACTTGGTATCTAGATCGCATTAAGTCTCAACCCTTAGGTTCGGACTTGTATAGTGACATCTTGTTACGGTCTTGAGTCTCAACCCGCAGGTTCGGACTACTTAGTGTTTGATCGAATATAATATGGCAACTTGTGCCTAAGTCTCAACCCGCAGGTTCGGACTTCTGTTTATTTGGCCAATGTATGTATAAGGCAACTTGTGCCTAAGTCTCAACCCGCAGGTTCGGACTTGTGTATTTGTTCGAAGTCATGTATAAGGCAACGTGTGCCTAAGTCTCAACCCGCAGGTTCGGACTTGTTAGTGTTTCGTCAACTTTCATATGGCAACTTGTGCCTAAGTCTCAACCCGCAGGTTCGGACTTGTGTATTTGTTCGAAGTCATGTATAAGGCAACTTGTGCCTAAGTCTCAACCCGCAGGTTCGGACTTCATAGTGTTTCGTCAATGTTCATATGGCAACTTGTGCCTAAGTCTCAACCCGCAGGTTCGGACTTCTATAGTGTTTCGTCAACTTTCATATGGCAACTTGTGCCGAAGTCTCAACCCGCAGGTTCGGACTTCTATAGTGTTTCGTCAATTATCATATGGCAACTTGTGCCGAAGTCTCAACCCGCAGGTTCGGACTTCTGGAAGGATCACTTGGCCACTAATGATCCTTCCGCAGGTTCACCTACGGAAACCTTGTTACGACTTTTACTTCCTCTAAATCATCAAGTTCGGTCAACTTCGATAAAGCAGACGCGGTTCACGAGGATCCAGCGAACGATCATCTCCAAAGACCTCACTAAATAATCCATCGGTAGTAGCGACGGGCGGTGTGTACAAAGGGCAGGGACGTATTCAACGCTGGCTGATGACCAGCACTTACTAGAAGTTCCGAGTTCATATGGACCATTGCAATCCATAATCCCTACTAAGTGAGTATTTGAGTGATTTCCCGTTCCTCTCGGAATAGGAGACACGCTGCTACCCACATTGTAGCACGCGTGTAGCCCAGAACATCTAAGGGCATCACGGACCTGTTATCGCTCGATCTCATTTTGCTAAACACAAATTGTCCTGCTAAGCAGCGTACCGTAAGTGCACTTGCGCACACGAACAGCGAAGGTGTCAGGTCATACTCCACCGAAAGGTCCTAACCCGTTCCAATCGGCATCGACGCATTAACGCTGACTGCGTTCTAGTTAGCATATGTGAGTCACGTTCGTTATCGGAATTAACCAGACAAATCAATCCACGAACTAAGAACGGCCATGCACCACTACCCTTAAATTTGAGAAAGAGCTATTAATCTGTCTCACCTCCATAAGTTCGGACCTGGTAAGTTTTCCCGTGTTGAGTCAAATTGAACCGCAAGCTCCATTTCATTGTGGTGCCCTTCCGTCAATTCCTTTAAGTTTCAACTTTGCAACCATACTTCCCCCGGAACCTGACTTTGGTTTCCCGGAAGCTACTGAGAGCACCTGGTTGTAGCGTCTCCCAATTGCTAGTTGGCATCGTTTACGGTTAGAACTAGGGCGGTATCTAATCGCCTTCGATCCTCTAACTTTCGTTCTTGATTAAAGAAAGCATCCTTGACAAATGCCTTCGCTTTAGTTAGTCTTACGACGGTCTACGAATTTCACCTCTCGCGCCGTAATACTAGTGTCCCCAACTACTTCTGTTAATCATTACCTCCGGTCTGAGTACAAACCAATGAAAGATTAGACCAAGGTCGTATTCCATTATTCCATGCAAGATTATTCTAGGGCGTTTGGGCACCCTGCTTTAAGCACTCTAATTTGTTCAAGGTAAACGTGAGCGGTCGAGCTCTATGTTACACTTGCACCCGTTGAAGGGCACACCATGACACAGACTTGGTGCCCTACCACACCATTGAGTCGCAACCAGATTCCGACTTGGCCCACCGACCACGGGTTGACCGGGTCGGCGGAGCCGGACTGTGTTGGACAAGTATCAACTTCGAACGTTTTAACCGCAACAATTTTAATATACGCTAGTGGAGCTGGAATTACCGCGGCTGCTGGCACCAGACTTGCCCTCCACTTGATCCTCGTAGAAGGATTTATGCTCTACTCATTCCAATTATGAAACATCATTAAAGAGTTTCATATTGTTATTTCTCGTCACTACCTCCCCGTCCCGGGATTGGGTAATTTACGCGCCTGCTGCCTTCCTTGGATGTGGTAGCCATTTCTCAGGCTCCCTCTCCGGAATCGAACCCTGATTCCCCGTTACCCGTTGCAACCATGGTAGTCCTCTATACTACCATCCATAGTTGATAGGGCAGATATTTGCGAGATCTGTCGTCGGTGCGAGACCATACGATCAGCATCATTATCCAGACTTCAACTCAATGACACGGAGAACCCGCGATTGGTTTGACTAATAAGTGCACCAGTTCCCGCGAGGGTCCTGGCATGTTGCATGTATTAGCTCTAGATTTTCCACAGTTATCCAAGTAACTAGGTTGATGATCTCGTAAATTATAGCTGTTATACTGAGCCTTATGCGGTTTCACATTAAATCTGTTTGTACTTAGACATGCATGGCTTAACCTTTGAGACGAGCGTATATTACTGGTAGGATCAACCAGAATTCCGACTTTGCGTTCGAATGTTCATTGTCCCATTGCACCCGGAGGAGCAAACACCACGTTCTATATGTTGTCAAGTCCGGTAGCACACGGGAGGCGAGCCCCCGTGCGAACCTCATTGCCCTCGTATCACACACACCCGATGCACCGGACAGGCACTTGAGCGGCATTCGACTCCGCTAAGCGCACGTGCGCCCGATTGTGCATGCGCTGACGGGGCCTTCATACCCCTACCACAGCGACCTTATGCCAAACTTCCATGAATACTTAGGTGAGCTGACAAGGGCCTTCATTTCCCTACCATCAACTAAAGGACACGCTAGGCGCGTCCGATCATTGCAACTGCGGGGCTTTCATACCCCAATCACCACAGTACGCAATTCACCAGAGTTTAATCACAACCCCCCCGGACATGGCACACTATTAACTTGCAACAAAACTTAGTGTGTGCCGGGCACATCGGTTCCACAAAATCATTCCCGATGTACCCCAATTGGGGTTGTGAACGCATCCATGGTCCTCTGACACACCCAACCAAGCGTGGATACTACATACCTCAAACACCCAGTACACTAACAGACAAATCAATATATGGTTGCTTTCCCCCAGACATTTGCCAATCACTTGGCACCCGGACGGGAACTCGCTCCTGATTGCGCCATTGCCACCCATTTGCCAAGAGCGAGTTCTGTATGTAGATTTCATTTGGAAAGACAACCGTGTACTGGATATTCTATCCGACGATTACAGATGACGAGTACGAGACTCGACTACACTCACGGATAATACATTTTGGGTCGAGATTGCTTTCGGGGTTTTCGATTGGTCTTGCGCTTGTAAACGTATAACTTTGACTTGTGGTAACCTCGGTATGTTAGTCGATCACGTGGTTGTGAACTGGGTAAGGGTGGGCAATCTGTTCACTTGCACTCTGGGTAGGAATATGGTGAGCGCTATAGGTTAAAGATCATGGTATGGTTCCATCGTGATGACTTTCGCTAGATAGTAGTATGTTTGGATAGTTATAACGTTTTTGGCCATTTGTTCATAGTGTTCGGTCCATTGAGGAATTCGATTGGTCTTTGCTTCACACACGTGGTCGATCACTTGGATGTGAACTAGGGTGAGATTAAGGTGTTCACTAGTGCTCTTCGGTTTTGGATCAGTAATGAGCACTTGATTGGTTTCGCATAATATGTATCCATAGTGATGACTCTTTCCAGCTTAAGATTTCGTTACCAGTTTCGAATCCTCCCCACGTTCGCTTTTACTTGGTTAGGTTTTCGAGTGTAGATTTGAAAGCAATCTCATGTATGTATCCCATCTGATATAAGCCACTGACAGTTCATGTCACCTCGTTCAACTCTCGCTGGGTCACAGAAGTATGTTACTGCGCCCATTATCCCTACTCGGATAGGTTCGGTTCGTTCGTTTTATACTACGGTGAGTAAACTCAATTTGTGCATCGCATAGCCATGGAAAGCAAGCTTTCGCGGGCCTCTTCGACTGTTTTGATACGAGCTGTGCCCGTGATGCTTGTCATCCCAGGATACTAGACCCCTTTGGACGACCGCATGACCATCAGAAAGTAAATTCCACGTTCGGTTTATTTGCTACTTCCACCGTTCTAGTACTATGGGGTTGGAACCCCTAACATAAAGTATCTATGTAGAACCACGAGGGCTCTCAATGTAGAACCACAAGGGCTCTAGTACCGATTCTCTCGGTACGCTTGGTCCGTGTTCCTTTATGTTTGTACTCTTGTGTGTATAAAATTCATGTTCGATTTGGGATATTTGCTACTTTCACCTGTGCGCTGTGTATAACTACGGAGAAACTCAATTTGTGCATCGCATAGCCATGGAAAGCAAGCTTTCGCGGGCCTCTTCGACTGTTTTGATACGAGACTGTGCCCGTGATGCTTGTCATCCCAGGATACTAGACCCCTTTGGACGAC
Organism: Anopheles coustani; assembly: GCF_943734705.1. NCBI lineage: Eukaryota > Metazoa > Arthropoda > Insecta > Diptera > Culicidae > Anopheles > Anopheles coustani. Next base: position 8,077 of record NW_026525064.1, read on the forward strand.
CGCATGACCAACAGAATGTAAATTCCAGTTCGTTTTTGGATATTTGCTACTGTCACCGTTTGAGTACTATGGGGCTTGAACCCCTAACATAAAGTCTTTGTGTAGAACCACGAGGGCTCTATAGTACCGATTCTCTCGGCACGCTTGGTCCGTGTTCCTTTATGTTCGTACTCTTGTGTGTATAATATTCATGTTCGGTTTGGGATATTTGCTACTGTCACCGTTTGAGTACTATGGGGCTTGAACCCCTAACATAAAGTCTTTGTGTAGAACCACGAGGGCTCTATAGTACCGATTCTCTCGGCACGCTTGGTCCGTGTTCCTTTATGTTCGTACTCTTGTGTGTATAATATTCATGTTCGGTTTGGGATATTTGCTACTTTCACCTGGGTCCCGTTCTTCATACAAGTCTGCCTTGCTAATGTGGTAACTTTATAGTGTAGTTCTGACATCCCAATTTTGGGACTTAGCCGATTTTTCATGAATTTCCATATGACCCATAGGGTCCCTTTCTTCATACAAGCTTGCCTAGGGCGATCGGTCAAAACTTGTCTTACTATTCGATTGGTCTTCGCAGTTTCACCCTAGGCAATTCGCCTAGGTCTGTCTTCTTGAGGAGGCCAAAACCCGAAATAAGGAGGTCTGGCCGACCCTGAAACCTCCCCTGTCTTAACTACACTAACCCGATTTTTCAGGGTCCTCAGCGCCATACAACTTTGCCTAGGTCACTTATACTCTTGACTTAGGCCATCTGACTTGGTCCGTGTTTCTTCCTAGGGTTCACCTAGGTACTTTGCCTTGCTTGATGTGGTAACTTTTTAGTGTAGTTCTGACATCCCAATTTTGGGACTTAGCCGATTTTTCATGAATTTCCATATGACCCTAAGGGTCCCTTTCTTCATACAAGCTTGCCTAGGGCGATCGGTCAAAACTTGTCTTACTATTCGATTGGTCTTCGCAGTTTCACCCTAGGCAATTCGCCTAGGTCTGTCTTCTTGAGGAGGCCAAAACCCGAAATAAGGAGGTCCAGCCGACCCTGAAACCTCCCCTGTCTTAACTACACTAACCCGATTTTTCAGGGTCCTCAGCGCCATACAACTTTGCCTAGGTCACTTATACTCTTGACTTAGGCCATCTGACTTGGTCCGTGTTTCTTCCTAGGGTTCACCTAGGTACTTTGCCTTGCTTGATGTGGTAACTTTATAGTGTAGTTCTGACATCCCAATTTTGGGACTTAGCCGATTTTTCATGAATTTCCATATGACCCTAAGGGTCCCTTTCTTCATACAAGCTTGCCTAGGGCGATCGGTCAAAACTTGTCTTACTATTCGATTGGTCTTCGCACTTTCACCCTAGGCAGTTTGCCTAGGTGTAGCTTCTTGAGGAGGTCAAAACCCAAAATAAGGAGGTTCAGCCGACCCAAAAACCTCCCCTGTCTGAACTACACTAACCCGATTTTTCAGGGTCCTCAGCGCCATACAACTTTGCCTAGGTCACATGTACTCTTGACTTAGGCCATCTGACTTGGTCCGTGTTTCTTCTTAGGGTTCACCTAGGTACTTTGCCTTGCTTGATGTGGTAACTTTTTAGTGTAGTTCAGACATCCCAATTTTGGGACTTAGCCGATTTTTCATGGATTTTCCATATGACCCATAGGGTCCCTTTCTTCATACAAGCTTGCCTAGGGCGATCGGTCAAAACTTGTCTTACTATTCGATTGGTCTTCGCACTTTCACCCTAGGCAGTTTGCCTAGGTGTAGCTTCTTGAGGAGGTCAAAACCCAAAATAAGGAGGTTCAGCCGACCCAAAAACCTCCCCTGTCTGAACTACACTAACCCGATTTTTCAGGGTCCTCAGCGCCATACAACTTTGCCTAGGTCACTTGTACTCTTGACTTAGGCCATCTGACTTGGTCCGTGTTTCTTCTTAGGGTTCACCTAGGTACTTTGCCTTGCTTGATGTGGTAACTTTTTAGTGTAGTTCAGACATCCCAATTTTGGGACTTAGCCGATTTTTCATGTATTTCCATATGACCCATAGGGTCCCTTTCTTCATACAAGCTTGCCTAGGGCGATCGGTCAAAACTTGTCTTACTATTCGATTGGTCTTCGCACTTTCACCCTAGGCAGTTTGCCTAGGTGTAGCTTCTTGAGGAGGTCAAAACCCAAAATAAGGAGGTCCAGCCGACCCTGAAACCTCCCCTGTCTTAACTACACTAACCCGATTTTTCAGGGTCCTCAGCGCCATACAACTTTGCCTAGGTCACTTATACTCTTGACTTAGGCCATCTGACTTGGTCCGTGTTTCTTCCTAGGGTTCACCTAGGTACTTTGCCTTGCTTGATGTGGTAACTTTATAGTGTAGTTCTGACATCCCAATTTTGGGACTTAGCCGATTTTTCATGAATTTCCATATGACCCTAAGGGTCCCTTTCTTCATACAAGCTTGCCTAGGGCGATCGGTCAAAACTTGTCTTACTATTCGATTGGTCTTCGCACTTTCACCCTAGGCAGTTTGCCTAGGTGTAGCTTCTTGAGGAGGTCAAAACCCAAAATAAGGAGGTTCAGCCGACCCAAAAACCTCCCCTGTCTGAACTACACTAACCCGATTTTTCAGGGTCCTCAGCGCCATACAACTTTGCCTAGGTCACTTGTACTCTTGACTTAGGCCATCTGACTTGGTCCGTGTTTCTTCTTAGGGTTCACCTAGGTACTTTGCCTTGCTTGATGTGGTAACTTTTTAGTGTAGTTCAGACATCCCAATTTTGGGACTTAGCCGATTTTTCATGTATTTCCATATGACCCATAGGGTCCCTTTCTTCATACAAGCTTGCCTAGGGCGATCGGTCAAAACTTGTCTTACTATTCGATTGGTCTTCGCACTTTCACCCTAGGCAGTTTGCCTAGGTGTAGCTTCTTGAGGAGGTCAAAACCCAAAATAAGGAGGTCCAGCCGACCCTGAAACCTCCCCTGTCTTAACTACACTAACCCGATTTTTCAGGGTCCTCAGCGCCATACAACTTTGCCTAGGTCACTTATACTCTTGACTTAGGCCATCTGACTTGGTCCGTGTTTCTTCCTAGGGTTCACCTAGGTACTTTGCCTTGCTTGATGTGGTAACTTTATAGTGTAGTTCTGACATCCCAATTTTGGGACTTAGCCGATTTTTCATGAATTTCCATATGACCCTAAGGGTCCCTTTCTTCATACAAGCTTGCCTAGGGCGATCGGTCAAAACTTGTCTTACTATTCGATTGGTCTTCGCACTTTCACCCTAGGCAGTTTGCCTAGGTGTAGCTTCTTGAGGAGGTCAAAACCCAAAATAAGGAGGTTCAGCCGACCCAAAAACCTCCCCTGTCTGAACTACACTAACCCGATTTTTCAGGGTCCTCAGCGCCATACAACTTTGCCTAGGTCACATGTACTCTTGACTTAGGCCATCTGACTTGGTCCGTGTTTCTTCTTAGGGTTCACCTAGGTACTTTGCCTTGCTTGATGTGGTAACTTTTTAGTGTAGTTCAGACATCCCAATTTTGGGACTTAGCCGATTTTTCATGGATTTTCCATTTGACCCATAGGGTCCCTTTCTTCATACAAGCTTGCCTAGGGCGATCGGTCAAAACTTGTCTTACTATTCGATTGGTCTTCGCACTTTCACCCTAGGCAGTTTGCCTAGGTGTAGCTTCTTGAGGAGGTCAAAACCCAAAATAAGGAGGTTCAGCCGACCCAAAAACCTCCCCTGTCTGAACTACACTAACCCGATTTTTCAGGGTCCTCAGCGCCATACAACTTTGCCTAGGTCACTTGTACTCTTGACTTAGGCCATCTGACTTGGTCCGTGTTTCTTCTTAGGGTTCACCTAGGTACTTTGCCTTGCTTGATGTGGTAACTTTTTAGTGTAGTTCAGACATCCCAATTTTGGGACTTAGCCGATTTTTCATGTATTTCCATATGACCCATAGGGTCCCTTTCTTCATACAAGCTTGCCTAGGGCGATCGGTCAAAACTTGTCTTACTATTCGATTGGTCTTCGCACTTTCACCCTAGGCAGTTTGCCTAGGTGTAGCTTCTTGAGGAGGTCAAAACCCAAAATAAGGAGGTTCAGCCGACCCAAAAACCTCCCCTGTCTAAACTACACTAACCAGATTTTTCAGGGTCCTCACCGTCATACAACTTTGCCTAGGTCACTTGCACTCTTGACTTAGGCCATCTGACTTGGTCCGTGTTTCTTCCTAGGGTTCACCTAGGTACTTTGCCTTGCTTGATGTGGTAACTTTTTAGTGTAGTTCTGACATCCCAATTTTGGGACTTAGCCGATTTTTCATGTATTTCCATATGACCCTTAGGGTCCCTTTCTTCATACAAGCTTGCCTAGGGCGATCGGTCAAAACTTGTCTTACTATTCGATTGGTCTTCGCACTTTCACCCTAGGCAGTTTGCCTAGGTGTAGCTTCTTGATGAGGCCAAAACCCAAAATAAGGGGGTTCGGCCGACCCAAAAACCTACCCTGTCTAAACTACACTAACCAGATTTTTCAGGGTCCTCAGCGCCATACAACTTTGCCTAGGTCACTTGTTCTCTTGACTTAGGCCATCTGACTTGGTCCGTGTTTCTTCCTAGGGTTCACCTAGGTACTTTGCCTTGCTTGGTGTGGTAACTTTTTAGTGTTGTTCTGACATCCTCATTTTGGGACTTAGCCGATTTTTCGTAAAATGCCATATGACCCATATGGGTCCTTTCCTTCATATAAGTTTGCCTTGCTTGGTGTGGTAACATTTGAGTGTAGTTCTGACATCCCCATTTTGGGACTTAGCCGATTTTTCGTAAAATACCATATGACCCATCAGGGTCCTTTGCTTCATATAAGTTTGCCTTGCTTGGTGTGGTAACATTTGAGTGTAGTTCTGACATCCCCATTTTGGGACTTAGCCGATTTTTCGTAAAATACCATATGACCCATCAGGGTCCTTTGCTTCATATAAGTTTGCCTTGCTTGGTGTGGTAACATTTGAGTGTAGTTCTGACATCCCCATTTTGGGACTTAGCCGATTTTTCGTAAAATACCATATGACCCATCAGGGTCCTTGCCTTCATATAAGTTTGCCTTGCTTGGTGTGGTAACATTTGAGTGTAGTTCTGACATCCCCATTTTGGGACTTAGCCGATTTTTCGTAAAATACCATATGACCCATCAGGGTCCTTTGCTTCATATAAGTTTGCCTTGCTTGGTGTGGTAACATTTGAGTGTAGTTCTGACATCCCCATTTTGGGACTTAGCCGATTTTTCGTAAAATACCATATGACCCATCAGGGTCCTTTGCTTCATATAAGTTTGCCTTGCTTGGTGTGGTAACATTTGAGTGTAGTTCTGACATCCCCATTTTGGGACTTAGCCGATTTTTCGATCAATACCATATGACCCATCAGGGTCCTTTGCTTCATATAAGTTTGCCTTGCTTGGTGTGGTAACATTTGAGTGTAGTTCTGACATCATCATTTTGGGACTTAGCCGATTTTTCGTAAAATACCATATGACCCATCAGGGTCCTTTGCTTCATATAAGTTTGCCTTGCTTGGTGTGGTAACATTTGAGTGTAGTTCTGACATCCCCATTTTGGGACTTAGCCGATTTTTCGTAAAATACCATATGACCCATCAGGGTCCTTTGCTTCATATAAGTTTGCCTTGCTTGGTGTGGTAACATTTGAGTGTAGTTCTGACATCCCCATTTTGGGACTTAGCCGATTTTTCGTAAAATACCATATGACCCATCAGGGTCCTTTGCTTCATATAAGTTTGCCTTGCTTGGTGTGGTAACATTTGAGTGTAGTTCTGACATCCCCATTTTGGGACTTAGCCGATTTTTCGTAAAATACCATATGACCCATCAGGGTCCTTGCCTTCATATAAGTTTGCCTTGCTTGGTGTGGTAACATTTGAGTGTAGTTCTGACATCCCCATTTTGGGACTTAGCCGATTTTTCGTAAAATACCATATGACCCATCAGGGTCCTTTGCTTCATATAAGTTTGCCTTGCTTGGTGTGGTAACATTTGAGTGTAGTTCTGACATCCCCATTTTGGGACTTAGCCGATTTTTCGTAAAATACCATATGACCCATCAGGGTCCTTTGCTTCATATAAGTTTGCCTTGCTTGGTGTGGTAACATTTGAGTGTAGTTCTGACATCCCCATTTTGGGACTTAGCCGATTTTTCGATCAATACCATATGACCCATCAGGGTCCTTTGCTTCATATAAGTTTGCCTTGCTTGGTGTGGTAACATTTGAGTGTAGTTCTGACATCATCATTTTGGGACTTAGCCGATTTTTCGTAAAATACCATATGACCCATCAGGGTCCTTTGCTTCATATAAGTTTGCCTTGCTTGGTGTGGTAACATTTGAGTGTAGTTCTGACATCCCCATTTTGGGACTTAGCCGATTTTTCGTAAAATACCATATGACCCATCAGGGTCCTTTGCTTCATATAAGTTTGCCTTGCTTGGTGTGGTAACATTTGAGTGTAGTTCTGACATCCCCATTTTGGGACTTAGCCGATTTTTCGTAAAATACCATATGACCCATCAGGGTCCTTTGCTTCATATAAGTTTGCCTTGCTTGGTGTGGTAACACATGAGTGTAGTTCTGACATCCCCATTTTGGGACTTAGCCGATTTTTCGTAAAATACCATATGACCCATCAGGGTCCTTTGCTTCATATAAGTTTGCCTTGCTTGGTGTGGTAACATTTGAGTGTAGTTCTGACATCCCCATTTTGGGACTTAGCCGATTTTTCGATCAATACCATATGACCCATCAGGGTCCTTTGCTTCATATAAGTTTGCCTTGCTTGATGTGGTAACACATGAGTGTAGTTCTGACATCCCCATTTTGGGACTTAGCCGATTTTTCGATCCATACCATATGACCCATCAGGGTCCTTTGCTTCATATAAGTTTGCCTTGCTTGGTGTGGTAACACATGAGTGTAGTTCTGACATCCCCATTTTGGGACTTAGCCGATTTTTCGTAAAATACCATATGACCCATCAGGGTCCTTTGCTTCATATAAGTTTGCCTTGCTTGGTGTGGTAACACATGAGTGTAGTTCTGACATCCCCATTTTGGGACTTAGCCGATTTTTCGTAAAATACCATATGACCCATCAGGGTCCTTTGCTTCATATAAGTTTGCCTTGCTTGGTGTGGTTACATTTGAGTGTAGTTCTGACATCCCCATTTTGGGACTTAGCCGATTTTTCGTAAAATACCATATGACCCATCAGGGTCCTTTGCTTCATATAAGTTTGCCTTGCTTGGTGTGGTAACACATGAGTGTAGTTCTGACATCCCCATTTTGGGACTTAGCCGATTTTTCGTAAAATACCATATGACCCATCAGGGTCCTTTGCTTCATATAAGTTTGCCTTGCTTGGTGTGGTAACATTTGAGTGTAGTTCTGACATCCCCATTTTGGGACTTAGCCGATTTTTCGTAAAATACCATATGACCCGTCAGGGTCCTTTCCTTCATATAAGTTTGCCTTGCTTGGTGTGGTAACATTTGAGTGTAGTTCTGACATCATCATTTTGGGACTTAGCCGATTTTTCGTAAAATACCATATGACCCATCAGGGTCCTTTGCTTCATATAAGTTTGCCTTGCTTGGTGTGGTAACACATGAGTGTAGTTCTGACATCGTCATTTTGGGACTTAGCCGATTTTTCGTAAAATACCATATGACCCATCAGGGTCTTTTGCTTCATATAAGTTTGCCTTGCTTGGTGTGGTAACACATGAGTGTAGTTCTGACATCATCATTTTGGGACTTAGCCGATTTTTCGATCAATTCCATATGACCCATCAGGGTCCTTTTTCTTCATATAAGTTTCCCAAGACTTAGTGTTTTTTACCTTTGGACACCAATATCACCCTTACGGGTATCTTTGATCTTCGCACCATGTATTGACCAAATGTAGGTCTTGCTATGCCAAACTTATAATTGTTCTACACCAAGTCTCTATCTTGAACCATTAAGGCTCTAACTTGCACCAATTGCTTGGTACTCTTGGTCCGTGTTTCATCGCATACTGACTTCTTGACTTAGTGCTTTTTACCTTTGGACACCAATATCACCCTTACGGGTTTCTTTGATCTTCTCACTTTGTATTGACCAAATGTAGGTCTTGCCATGCCAAACATATAATTGTTCTACACCAAGTCTCTATCTCGTACCGCCAGCTCGGTACATTCGATCAACCTGCCCTTAAGGCACCCGGGACTTAGCCATTTTTTCACATTTTTCATGATTTTGAGGCAACTTTTCTCGACTTTGTCACCTTATATCACCAAGATCCTTTCCCTTTAGCGCTTCACTCTGTTCGTATGATATTTAGCGCTGACTATCACCTTTCTATCGCTGAGCTCAACTTCTTATTCGGTGCCATAGAGCCAGAGATATTTGGTGTATGCTGTTATAAGGGAAGTTTGTCACTTTTTCAAAGGCCCACTTTGGGACGCCCATATCTCACCTTCAGGTATCTTCGATCTTCTTGTCGTCTATGGACGAAACTTAGGTCTTGTCTTGGCCAACTTATAAATGTTCTACGGCCAAGCCGTATCTCTTACCGCCAGCCCGGTATTTTTGGACTTAGCCGGATTTTCGCCTCTCGTGGTAACAATTTCTGTCTTTGACTCACAATAACACCCGAACGGTCACATGCTAGCGCTTTGCTTGGTAGGAATTATAGTTAGCGCTACCTTTTCTCTTTCCATCGATACCTTGTCCGTTCCATTCCATGCCATACAGCCGAAGTTATGATGTTTCCCGTTTTCCATATCATGTGGAGCTTATGCTCTGGGAAAACCATCTAACACCTGTACCACCCTTTTGGGTACCACCGATCTCGACACTATGTTCGGGCCAAATATAGGTTATAACATGCCGAACTTATAATTGTTCTACACCAAGTCTCTATCTCTTACCGCCTGCTCGGTATTTTACTCGTAAGTCCAAATTTCACAACTTGTACTTTTTGGCCCAATGTACTCGAGTTTCAATTTTGGTAACATTTTTCGACTTTGTCGCTTAATAACTTCCAAATCATGCTAGTTAGCGCTTTGCTTTCTTCTAGTCGTATCTAGCGCTGGGTGTTACCTTTCCAAAACACATCCTAGCTTTACAATCCATGCCATACAGCCGGAGCTACATGGTGCACAAGTCAAATCCATTTTAGCCATGTTTCATTTTTGCCAATTTTTGACCACTCGTATCACCCTTCCAGAGTGGTCCGATCTCCTCGCTTTCTATGGACGACTTTTAGGTCTCGTAGAGGCAAACTTATAAGTATTCTACGTCAACCCGCTATCTCTTACCGCCTGCTCGGTATTCTTGGTCTTGTCCGATTTTTGGCCATTTTGGTATTATTTTTCGACTTTGTCGCTTAATAACTCAGTTTTGCTCAACACTTAGCGCTTCGGTTGTTTGGGATTATAGTTAGCGCTCGGTTCAACCTTTCCAACACTGACCTTAGCTTGTCAATCCGTTCCATACAGCCTGAGTTATTCGCGATACCGTGTTTCAACCCATTTCTCAAGCCTCGTTTTGGTCCAACTTTGAACCAGCCATATCACCCTGATGGGTACCTCCGATCTTCTCGCTCTATATTGGCCAAAGTTAGGTCTTGTGGTAACGTACTTATGATTGTTCTACGCCGTGTTCGTAGCTCTTATCGTTCGCCCGCTATTTTCGATCATAAGGTGAATTTTCGCCTCTAAACCACCATTTTTCACCTTTGCCCTCTAATATGACCGACTTGCTCAACACCTAGCGCTTCGCTTGGTAGGACACATAGCTAGCGCTCGTTGAGACCTTTCCAACGCATATCCAAGCTTTCCGATCCGAGCCATACAGCCTGAGCTATAGGCGATACCGTTTTTCCCATTTTCTTGGTCACATGCACTTTAGGGTACCCCTTTTTGCCTTTGACCCTTAATACCTCCTCCGGGTCACTAGTAGGCGCTCAGCTTGGTAGGAAACATAGCTAGAGCAGGCCTTCACCTTTCCAAAACTGCCTCAAGTGTACCGATCCGACATCTAGAACCAAAGTTATGGTCATTCCTATCATGCTCTACTTTCATGGTCAACCTCCACCAAGCACACCTAGGTTGGACCAACTTTCACCAACTCATCTCGAACCCCAAATTTGCTTCGACCTACTAGGTTTCCCTAGTAAAGTGGTCAAAACATCCATTACAACACGACTGGTCTTTCTGGTGGTCGACCTAGGCGACTTTGTTCGACGACCACCACCCCATGGAACTAAAAGACGTCCCTTGATACGGACCACCGATACATTTTCCGGCCTGTCTAAACTACACTCATCGAAATTTTTTTGGGTCCCCACCGTCATACAAGTTTGCCTAGGTCAAGTTTTTCTTCCGGATCGGCCGCGGACCTCACTTTTCATTATCTAGGGAGGCCATAGGGCCCCAAAAGGGGTTTTTTAAAATTTTCGACACTTTCGACTTTGGTCGGATTTTTTCCGATTTTGGTCCGACCTAGGGACTTGGTGGTCCAAGGAGCCTCGGGACCAAACTTTTTTCTCAGGGGTCCCTACCTCCATACAACTTTGCCTAGGTCAATTTTTTGTTCCAAATCGACCGCGGATTTCACTTTTCAATATCTGGGGCTCGTGTAGAGTCCGAATATGAGGTTTTCTCATTTTTCGACATTTTCGACTTTTTTCGACTTTTTTCGGGTTTTTCGACCTAGGGGTCCGCCGAACAAATTTTGGGTCAAAAATTTTTATTGAACTAGTCGAAAGTACGCAAAAAGATAAGACTTTTTGCCGAAGACACCATGCCCCGGAACCGACTCCTTCCCCTTCAAAATTGGGGACAAACGTGATTTTTGAAACTTTTCCTTAGGGAGCCCAAGACTTAGAAAATTTTCAAATTCTCGATTTTTCGATTGCGAGCTAGCGCTTTGCGGTCTTCGGCAATGTTGTAGATCTCGACGAGATAAGACTTTTTGGTCAAGGGACATTTTGCCCTCCGACCCCTCCTTCCCCCCGCAAATCGCCCCCCAAAGTGCAATTTTTGCATTTTCACCTCTTTGCACGCACTGTTCGGCCCAAATGGCCACTTTCTATGGGTCTGAGCGCTTTGTGGTCTTCGGCAAACTTTTAGAGCGTACCAAGCCCTAATTATAATTCTTCTACACCACCTTCGTACCTCTTCATCCCTGGCCGCTATTCGCGTACCAAGGTAATTTTTGTTCATTTTGTCAACATTTTTCATCTTTGACTGCTTATATCGGCCTTGCCATGAACCGATAGCGCTTCGCTGTGTTCTAACGTAAGTTAGTACTGCTCAATACCTTTCCAAATCATGTCTTAGATTGTCATTTGCTTGCATACAGCCGGAGCTATGAGCGATACCGTAAAAAGTACCGAAACTTGGAAAAATCCTTTGATCGCCCATATCCCCCCTTTGGGGGCCAGATATCGAAAAAAGTTCTGATTCAAAAAGTTGCGCATTAACGTGTTCTAGTTATGCCTAGAACATTTCACTTCGCTAGCTGGCCTGCAACTTAGCCGTAATTGGGATTTTAGGGTGTTCTTGGAGGGCCCATTTCCTGCGACTTGGTATCTTTTGGGCCCAATGTTTCTCTAATATCTCCACGAGTTTTCCAGATAGCCTTTTCAAACTTTCAGGGTGCCTAGAACACCTCAAGACCTTTCCAACGCTATGCCGTTTGCCTCGCTCGGACATCTACAGCCAAAGTTATTTGAGGTACACGGTACCTTACCCTGTTTTCTCAGTACTTGGTCGAAAATTTCGATCAGCCATATGACCGACTTGGACAACCCTGAGCGGGTTGGCCCCATATAACTAAACTTTCGTCTCGTGGAGGCAAACTTATAAATATTCCACGTCAACTCGCTATCTCGTACCGCCTTGACGGTATACTTGGTCCAAGGGCCATTTCCAGCGACTTGGTCGCAATTTCGCTCTAAGTTTCGCTAATACCTTCGTCCGTGGACATGGTGATTTTTTGTTCGTATTTTTCCTTGATAGTCCCACTCAAGACTATTCCATACCAGAGCCAAGCGTCCCGCTAAGTGCCATACAGCCTGAGCAGTAATTCATGAAAGGTACCTCTACCAGTTTTTGCCATACTTGGGTACAAACTTTGTATCGCCCATATCTCCACTTTGGAGGCCAGCCAGCACCTTTGCCCCATATACTTTTTTCTTGGTCATACCATGCACTAAATATAATTGTTCTACGCCAACTTGCTATCTCTTCTCTAACTTGCCGTTATTCTTGGTCCAAGTCCCATTTCATTCGTTTTCGGACCCATTTTGCTATATGTTTCACTAATAGCTTCGGCCATGGACAAGCTGATTTTCTATTTGTATTTTTGCTTGATAGTCCCACTCAAGACCATTCCAAATCACATCGCAACTTGTCGCTCGGTGGCAAACTGACCGAGTTATAATTCATGAAAGGTACCTCTTCTTGGTACACCACATGGTCGGCCCAAACCATAAACCGACCAAACGACCGACTTGGAGCACCCTGACCGGGTTGCCCCCATATAATGAAAGTTGCGTCTTTACACGCCCAACTTATGAATATTCTACGCCAAGTCGCTATCTCTTACCGGTAAGCCGGTATTCACCTTCCAAGCGTGATTTTGGTCAAGTGCCATTTCCTGCGACTTGGTCCCCGAATTGGACCATCATCACCTAATATCTCCGTGGTCTTTCAACTCAGCCTCATGAAACTTTCAGGGTAGATAGGTCTCCCCAATACCTTTCCAACGATATGCGGTTTGCCTCGCTAGGCCATCTACAGCCGAAGTTATTCATGGTACTTGGTACCTTACCCTGTTTTTTCCATACTTGTTCATACTTGGGTACAAACTTTGAATCGCCCATATCACCACTTTGGAGGCCAGCCAGCGCCTTGGCCCCATACACATTTTTGTTGGTCATACCACGCACTAGTTATAAATGTTCTACGCAAGCTTGCTATCTCTTCTCCAACTTGCGGTTATTTTTGACTCAAGTCCCATTTCCATAGTTTTTGGTACCAATTTGCTCTATGTTTCGCTAATAGCTTCGCCCAAGGACTTTGTGATTTTTTGTTCGCATTTTTCCTAAATAGTCCCACTCAAGACTATTCCAAATCACACCTTAGCTTGTCGCTCAGTGCCATACAGCCAGAGTTTTAATTCATGAAAGGTACATAACCTTGGTACACCACGTGGTCGGTCCAAACCATCAACCAACCATATGACCGACTTCGAGTCGAGCTAGCGGCTAGGCTCAATATAATGAAATGCGTGTCTTGATGCGGGCTACTGACGGTCTGAACAATGTAGCTCGCTAGCTCGTCTCTAAACTTGTGTTTTGGTCGAATATTGGGTGTTCATGTACCACTTCGGGTAACATGGACTTTGGTGCAACTTTACCACTTGTGCACTTAATTACTTCCCGGTCATTCAAGTCTTTGCCTTCATACTTTCAGGGTAGTTAGGTCTCGTCGAGACCTTTCCATACATATGCCAAACTCATCGATCGGACATCTATAGCCCGAGTTATTCGCGGTACACCGTACCTTACCCTGTTTTTTCCTCAATTGGGTACAAACCTTGGAACACCCATATCGCCCCTTTAGAGACTAGCTGGCACGTTGGCCTCATATAATGATAAGTGCACCTCAACTAGGGCTACTGACGGTCAGAACATTTCAACTTGCTAGCTCGGGCCCACACTTGTGTTTTTCTCGAATATATGGTTCAAGTGTGCCACTTTGGGCACTTTTGGACATTTTGTCCCCACACAACTTTCTTGCCTTGGTAGATAGGGTCTTGTGTTTTTGGGCAAAAAGATGCACCAAGATATGGTCTAACTTTCGTTCTTGTACCGCAAAGCGCTACCTCCAACACCCGAGGAGATAGAAAGTGATTATGTTCGGTATATCGGTCTTCCATGGCCTACTATGGTAAGCCCCTGCAGGTATGCAACCGAAGGTGCTTGGTACATGTATTTGGTGCAAAATCGGTGCAAAGTAGGTGTTTCCTTGATCGGGCTATAACTTTCTTGGTTGATGTTGGATTGCTTTGCGGTCTTCGGGGGATAGTTAGGGAACATGTTGGCCAACATTTTCTTATTCCTCAGCCTGGCCGTACCTCCTACCGTCTAGGCGGTATTCATGCTCTAAGTTGGAACTTGTGTTCCTTCGGGCAACTTTTCTGACTTTGACGCTTAATATCTTCCGTTCATATGCAGTCTAAGCTCTGCAACTCTCAGGAAAGCTAGTACTACTCATTTCCTTTCCATATCAGTCTTTGGCTTGTCGATCCAATGTCTACAGCCTTAGTTATTCACGTTCCCTGTGAAGGTAGGTTTTTGCCCATTTTCCAGTTCATGTGGTAACATTCCCGGACTTTGCCGGCTTTCTCTTCATGTGGTAACTTGCTTGCTTGTGTGGTAACTTGGAAGTGTATGTCTGACAGACCCAATCTCGGACTTAGCCGATTTTTCTCTTCATATCATATGGATCAATCACTAGGCCATCTTGCTTGCTTGTGTGGTAACTTGAAAGTGTATGTCTGACAGACCCAATCTGGGACTTAGCCGATTTTTCTCTTCATATCATATGGATCCATCACTAGGCCATCTTGCTTGCTTGTGTGGTAACTTGGAAGTGTATTTCCGACAGACCCAATCTGGGACTTAGCCGATTTTTCTCTTCATATCATATGGATCCATCACTAGGCCATCTTGCTTGCTTGTGTGGTAACTTGGAAGTGTATTTCTGACAGACCCAATCTCGGACTTAGCCGATTTTTCTCTTCATATTATATGGATCCTGGACTTAGCCGATTTTTCTCTTCATATCATATGGATCCATCACTAGGCCATCTTGCTTGCTTGTGTGGTAACTTGGAAGTGTATTTCTGACAGACCCAATCTGGGACTTAGCCGATTTTTCTCTTCATATTATATGGATCCTGGACTTAGCCGATTTTTCTCTTCATATCATATGGATCCATCATTAGGCCATCTTGCTTGCTTGTGTGGTAACTTGATAGTGTATTTCCGACAGACCCAATCTCGGACTTAGCCGATTTTTCTCTTCATATTATATGGTTCCATCACTAGGCCATCTTGCTTGCTTGTGTGGTATCTTGAAAGTGTATGTCTGACAGACCCAATCTCGGACTTAGCCGATTTTTCTCTTCATATAATATGGATCCTGGACTTAGCCTGTTATTAGGTTATTATATATGGATCCTGGACTTAGCCGATTATTAGGTTATTATTTATGGATCCTGGACTTAGCCGATTTTTCTCTTCATATAATATGGATCCGGGACTTAGCCGATTATTAGGTTATTATATATGGATCCTGGACTTAGCCGATATTTCTCTTCATATAATATGGATCCGGGACTTAGCCAATTTTTCTCTTCATATAATATGGATCCGGGACTTAGCCGATTTTTCTCTTCATATAATATGGATCCGGGACTTAGCCAATTTTTCTCTTCATGTGGTAACGTATGCCAATCGCTCACAAGTCATGGGATAAGGGTACTTGTGTTCTTCCATCTTCTAAGTCCCGCACGGGGACATCGTGATCGCCCCAAGTCCGGAATAGCGCCAAGTCAAGCCCCACGGTGGCCGTGCAGGACCTGTTAGCGGCGGCCCCACTGACAGCACTAATCCGGACTTAGAAATTATATCTTTCTAATCGAACACCACACACGCAACACCACCATACCACCATCTCCTTGCAAGTACCTAAGTACCCGCAACTCCATGGTGAAGGCAATGTCACTCCATCACCAACCTCTTTGCATTGCAAGCACTTGCGTACCTACAACACTCCGAAGAAGGCAACGGCGCGCGATGCTCGACTCCACACACCTCACCACACCACACCACCGATGGCCAGCCAGCCAGCCAGCCCAGCTAAGGGCTAACCCACCAACCAACCACCAATGGCCTAGGCCAGCCGGATCCCACCTTCAAGTCCAAGCACAGCCAAGTGCAAGTACCGCCAAGTGTTCACCAACCAACCATCACACCAGGTCAGCCGGCCAGTACCCACCTTCAAGTGCCATTACCCTCGGGTGCAAGCCCAATCAAGTGTTAACCAACCAACCCGGCCAAGGCAGCCAACAGGCCGGCACCCTACAGCACCGACCCGCCATCACCACCTCAACCGTTGACCATGCAAGTGGCCTCGGACAACAGGTGACACCCGAAGTACATCCGAAGAACGTATATCAAGTGTTTGCTCACCAAGTCCTCAACCAACCCCAAGTACCCGGAGGTACCCAGAGTGTTGGATCCGCCAACCCGTCCCGGCACTCCAAGTCCTTGCGAACCCAAAGTGTTTGCCCGGTAGGGCCATTGTATCACAACGCTTGCGACCATGCAAGTGGCCTCGAACAAGGTGACAGGGGTATCTTCACCAAGTTCTCAACCAACCCCAAGTACCCGGAGGTACCCAGAGTGTTGGGTCCGCCAACCACTACCAGCACTCCAAGTCCTCGCGAACATAAAGTGTTTGCCCGGTAGGGCCATTAGACCACAACGCTTGCTAACCATGCAAGTGGTCTCGGACAACAGGTGACACCCGAAGTACATCCGGAGAGTGTACAACAAGTGTTTGTTCACCAAGTCCTCAACCAACCCCAAGTACCCGGAGGTACCCAGAGTGTTGGGTCCGCCAACCACTACCAGCACTCTAAGTCCTCGCGAACCCAAAGTGTTTGCCCGGTAGGGCCATTAGACCACAACGCTTGCTAACCATGCAAGTGGTCTCGGACAACAGGCGATACCCGAAGTACATCCGAAGAGTGTATATCAAGTGTTTGTTCACCAAGTCCTCAACCAACCCCAA
>NW_026525064.1:30000-52500 GCF_943734705.1 Anopheles coustani
CCTACGTGCTGAGCTTCTCCCGTTTCGCTCGCAGCTACTCAGGGAATCCCGGTTGGTTTCTTTTCCTCCCCTTATTAATATGCTTAAATTCAGGGGGTTGTCACACATGAACTGAGGCTTATGTACCTTGCGGTTGTTATCGTCACATCTGGCTTGCGACTACTTTGTTTCAATGTCCAATATGTACCGTTGGACTCGGTTAACGGGCTGTTAGCCCGCGTGTGGTTTAACTCACTGATACCTTCCTTTGCCCATACGCTAGTTTGTTTGTGTTCCTTTGGTCAACTTCCATACTTGAATCATTTGTGCTACCGCTGCTGCTTCGACGCTACTTTGACATCTTCGCTTCTATTTAAATAAATAAATAAGCTGAAGCTAGACATCAGTAAACACCACCACAGACACCACAAGCACGCCTTCTCCTCGTACTTCCGCCTCACGCGGGAACACGGACGCTCTAAATACTTCGAATTCCAATGCCAGTATATTGTAAACCACGGGTTCTTTAATGCTAGCGGGTCGTCGCGACCCTAGTTAACATCATGGTGCACGTCTCGTGACGGGTGTCACGGCGTAGTTAAATGTATGCGATACATTTCTCAAATATAAGCGCTCAGTCATCTGTACATCATGGTAGGTTCCCACGACGTGCAATATGCGTTCAACTTATCAATGTTCATGTGTCCTGCAGTTCACATTATGACGCGCAGTTAGCTGCGGTCTTCATCGATCCATGAGCCGAGTGATCCACTGCCGAGGGTGACTAACTTGCGTAAGCCGCCGCTGTGCGCGTATACCCGTTCCCCGTAGGGAGGAGCAAGCCGCCGCTTAGAGACGAAGCATAAAGTGTCCTCATTCCACATAGGGCAAGCTGGATGAATCCATTTTACCCAGGACGGCCGAAGCGGCGTGGACCAGGGGAGAACTGAACCTTATACTTCACACCACAGTAAGTCTACGTGTCCTCTTCCACATAGGGCAAGCTAGAACTAACTATCTTACCCAGGACTGCCGAAGCAGCGTGGACCAGGGGAGGAACACACTTTTCATGGAAACGTAAGGCATCCATGACTGCCATAACGT
Organism: Anopheles coustani; assembly: GCF_943734705.1. Taxonomy (NCBI): domain Eukaryota; kingdom Metazoa; phylum Arthropoda; class Insecta; order Diptera; family Culicidae; genus Anopheles; species Anopheles coustani. The sequence goes on from NW_026525064.1 coordinate 31,084, forward strand.
AAGCCGCCGCTGTGCGCGTATACCCGTTCCCCGTAGGGAGGAGCAAGCCGCCGCTTAGAGACGAAGCATAAAGTGTCCTCATTCCACATAGGGCAAGCTGGATGAATCCATTTTACCCAGGACGGCCGAAGCGGCGTGGACCAGGGGAGAACTGAACTTTATACTTCACACCACAGTAAGTCTACGTGTCCTCTTCCACATAGGGCAAGCTAGAACTAACTATCTTACCCAGGACTGCCGAAGCAGCGTGGACCAGGGGAGGAACACACTTTTCATAGAAACGTAAGGCATCCATGACTGCCATAGTGCGTAAGCCGCCGCTGTGCGCGTAAACCCGTTCCCCGTAGGGAGGAGTCAAGCCGCCGCTTAGAGACGAAGTATGAAGTGTCCTCTTCCACATAGGGCAAGCTAGAATGAACTATCTTACCCAGGACCGCCGAAGCAGCGTGGACCAGGGGAGAACTGAACTTTATACTTCACACCACAGTATTGAGTAATGTGCCCTCTTCCACATAGGGCAAGCTGGAATGTTCCATTTTACCCAGGACGGCCGAAGCGGCGTGGACCAGTGGAGGACTACACAATCATGAGGTTTGATATCGACTTGTGTGTTTCAATAGGATACCGATGGTATGGTTTGAACCGATTTGATTTAGCCATTCTGAAGTCATCACTTGGTTGAAGCGCTGAACTAGGGAGGCATCGTTTACATATATATTGGTTTTCGCATGCTCTACTAGGTTAATGTCATGAGGTTGGCTATCGAGCATGCCCAAGTGATGACTTGATTGTGTGCTTGCTTGAATTCTTCACATTTCATACCATCGGTTAGTTGTCGAATCATTCCTCGATCATAACCTTCGTTCTTGGTTCATGTATGCTCTCTTCCACATAGGGCAAGCTAGAATTAACTATCTTACCCAGGACCGCCGAAGCAGCGTGGACCAGGGGAGAACTATACTTTGTCTTGTATGCCCTCTTCCACATAGGGCAAGCTAGAACTAACTATCTTACCCAGGACCGCCGAAGCAGCGTGGACCAGTGGAGGACTATACTTTGTTCATAACACCACAGTATTGAGTAATGTGCCCTCTTCCACATAGGGCAAGCTAGAATGAACTATCTTACCCAGGACCGCCGGAGCAGTGTGGACCAGTGGAGGACTACACAATCATGAGGTTTGATATCGACTTGTGTGTTTCAATAGGGTACCGATGGTATGTTTTGAACCGATTTGATTTAGCCATTCTGAAATCATCACTTGGTTGAAGCGCTGAACTAGGGAGGGGCATCGTTTACATATATATTGGTTTTCGCATGCTCTACTAGGTTAATGTCATAGGGTTGGCTATCGAGCATGCCCAAGTGATGACTTGATTGTGTGCTTGCTTGAATTCTTCACATTTCATACCATCGGTTAGTTGTCGAATCATTCCTCGATCATAACCTTCGTTCTTGGTTCATGTATGCTCTCTTCCACATAGGGCAAGCTAGAATTAACTATCTTACCCAGGACCGCCGAAGCAGCGTGGACCAGGGGAGAACTATACTTTGTCTTGTATGCCCTCTTCCACATAGGGCAAGCTAGAACTAACTATCTTACCCAGGACCGCCGAAGCAGCGTGGACCAGTGGAGGACTATACTTTGTTCATAACACCACAGTATTGAGTAATGTGCCCTCTTCCACATAGGGCAAGCTAGAATGAACTATCTTACCCAGGACCGCCGGAGCAGTGTGGACCAGTGGAGGACTACACAATCATGAGGTTTGATATCGACTTGTGTGTTTCAATAGGGTACCGATGGTATGTTTTGAACCGATTTGATTTAGCCATTCTGAAGTCATCACTTGGTTGAAGCGCTGAACTAGGGAGGGGCATCGTTTACATATATATTGGTTTTTGCATGCTCTACTAGGTTAATGTCATGAGGTTGGCTATCGAGCATGCCCAAGTGATGACTTGATTGTGTGCTTGCTTGAATTCTTCACATTTCATACCATCGGTTAGTTGTCGAATCATTCCTCGATCATAACCTTCGTTCTTGGTTCATGTATGCTCTCTTCCACATAGGGCAAGCTAGAATTAACTATCTTACCCAGGACCGCCGAAGCAGCGTGGACCAGGGGAGAACTATACTTTGTCTTGTATGCCCTCTTCCACATAGGGCAAGCTAGAATTAACTATCTTACCCAGGACTGCAAAGCAGCGTGGACCAGTGGAGGACTATACTTTGTTCATTACACCACAGTATCAAGTATGATGTCCTCTTCCACCATAGGGCAAGCTAGAACTAACTATCTTACCCAGGACCGCCGAAGCAGTGTGGACCAGGGGAGGACTATACTTTATACTTCACACACTAGCCATACTGAAGTCATCACTTGGTTGAAGCGCTGAACTACGGCGGGGTAATCGTTTACAGGTTATAATCATATAGCTGCATGCTCATTAGTAGATAATGGAATATTGTATGGCAATATGAGCATGCCCAAGTGATGACTTTGTTTCAAGCTCAACAGGTAGGGTATTGAGTCCTCTTCCACATAGGGCAAGCTAGAATGAACTATCTTACCCAGGACCGCCGGAGCAGCGTGGACCAGTGGAGGACTATACCTTGTCCATTACACCACAGTATTAAGTATTGTGTCCTCTTCCACATAGGGCAAGCTAGAATTAACTATCTTACCCAGGACCGCCGAAGCAGCGTGGACCAGATGAGGACTATACTTTATACTTCACACCACAGTTTTGAGTACGCCTTGCATAAAGTATCTAGTTTGAACCACGAGGGCTCACAATGTAGAACCGCGAGGGCTCTAGTACCGATTCTCTCGGTACGGCTTGGTCCGTGTTCCTTTATGCTTGTACTCTAAGTATTAAGTATTGTGTCCTCTTCCACATAGGGCAAGCTAGAACTAACTATCTTACCCAGGACCGCCGAAGCAGTGTGGACCAGGGGAGGACTATACTTTATACTTCACACACTAGCCATACTGAAGTCATCACTTGGTGGGGGTGAACTACGGCGGTATCTATCGTTTTGGTTCGGTCTATATAGGGTCGCTTGCATGCTCATTCGAATATAATGTAATTGTGTATGGCAATATGAGCATGCCCAAGTGATGACTTTGTTTCAAGCTCAACAGGTAGGGTATTGAGTCCTCTTCCACATAGGGCAAGCTAGAATGAACTATCTTACCCAGGACCGCCGGAGCAGCGTGGACCAGTGGAGGACTCTATACTTTATACTTCACACCACAGTATTGAGTACGACTTGCATAAAGCCCCTAATGAGAACCACGAGGGCTCTCTCAATGTAGAACCACGAGGGCTCTAGTACCGATTCTCTCGGTACGGCTTGGTCCGTGTTCCTTTATGCTTGTACTCGCGAAAAGTCTCAACCCGGAGGTCTTGACTTTGTATTGTCATAGTTGGACTACGACGGGGCATCCGACCATTGCTGATCGAACACCCCTGATTCACCATCTTTCGGGTAGGCGGTACGCGTACCTCCGGACGCGGAAGTCTCAACCCGGAGGTCTTGACTTTGATTGTCATAGTTGGACTACGACGGGGTATCCGACTCATCGAATACCCCAGAAGCACACCATCTTTCGGGTAGGCGGTACGCGTACCTCCGGACGCGGAAGTCTCAACCCGGAGGTCTTGACTTTGATTGTCATAGTTGGACTACGACGGGGTATCCGACTCATCGAATACCCCAGAAGCACACCATCTTTCGGGTAGGCGGTACGCGTACCTCCGGACGCGGAAAGTCTCAACCCGGAGGTCTTGACTTTGGTTGTCATAGTTGGACTATGACGGGGCATCCGACCATTGCTGATCGAACACCCCTGTTACACCATCTTTCGGATAGGCGGTGCGCGACACCACCGACGCGGAAAGTCTCAACCCGGAGGTCTTGACTTTATATTGTTGGATAGTCCTCTTCCACTATAGGGCAAGCTGGAAATATTCCATTTTACCCAGGACTGCCGAGGCAGCGTGGACCAGGGGAGAACTTCACGGAATCTTCAGGCATCCATGATTGCCATAGTGCGTAAGCCGCCGCTGTGTGCGTCAACTCGTTCCCCGTGAGGAGGAGTCTAGCCGCCGCTAAAAGACGAAGCATTAAGTGTCCTCATTCCACTATAGGGCAAGCTAGAATGAACTATCTTACCCAGGACCGCCGAAGCAGCGTGGACCAGGCGAAGACTATACTTTATACTTCACACCACAGTATTGAGTACGACTTGCATAAAGCCCCTAATGAGAACCACGAGGGCTCTCTCAATGTAGAACCACGAGGGCTCTAGTACCGATTCTCTCGGTACGGCTTGGTCCGTGTTCCTTTATGCTTGTACTCGCGGAAAGTCTCAACCCGGAGGTCTTGACTTGGATTGTCATAGTTGGACTACGACGGGGCATCCGACCATTGCTGATCGAACACCCCTGATTCACCATCTTTCGGATAGGAGGTGCGCCCACCTCCGACGCGGAAGTCTCAACCCGGAGGTTCGGACTTAGAGTTTTTCCCATTCAAAAGTTTTTCTCTTAGCCATACTGAAGTCATCACTTGGTGAACGATTGAACTAGGGCGGGTTAATCGTTTATAGGTATCATGTGGTTTGCATGCTCTCTTAGGTTAAGGTCATGTGGTTGGCTATCGAGCATGCCCAAGTGATGACTTTGTTTCACGCTTGCTTGATTTCTTCATGATTCCCTGTTATATAGTGTAATCATTCGAGAACAGGGAATCTTTGGTTTTGCTCAACAGGTATTGGATGTCAACTTGGTATCTAGATCGCATTAAGTCTCAACCCTTAGGTTCGGACTTGTATAGTGACATCTTGTTACGGTCTTGAGTCTCAACCCGCAGGTTCGGACTACTTAGTGTTTGATCGAATATAATATGGCAACTTGTGCCTAAGTCTCAACCCGCAGGTTCGGACTTCTGTTTATTTGGCCAATGTATGTATAAGGCAACTTGTGCCTAAGTCTCAACCCGCAAGTTCGGACTTGTGTATTTGTTCGAAGTCATGTATAAGGCAACGTGTGCCTAAGTCTCAACCCGCAGGTTCGGACTTGTTAGTGTTTCGTCAACTTTCATATGGCAACTTGTGCCTAAGTCTCAACCCGCAGGTTCGGACTTGTGTATTTGTTCGAAGTCATGTATAAGGCAACTTGTGCCTAAGTCTCAACCCGCAGGTTCGGACTTGTGTATTTGTTCGAAGTCATGTATAAGGCAACGTGTGCCTAAGTCTCAACCCGCAGGTTCGGACTTCTATAGTGTTTCGTCAATTATCATATGGCAACTTGTGCCGAAGTCTCAACCCGCAGGTTCGGACTTCTATAGTGTTTCGTCAATTATCATATGGCAACTTGAGCCGAAGTCTCAACCCGCAGGTTCGGACTTCTGGAAGGATCACTTGGCCACTAATGATCCTTCCGCAGGTTCACCTACGGAAACCTTGTTACGACTTTTACTTCCTCTAAATCATCAAGTTCGGTCAACTTCGATAAAGCAGACGCGGTTCACGAGGATCCAGCGAACGATCATCTCCAAAGACCTCACTAAATAATCCATCGGTAGTAGCGACGGGCGGTGTGTACAAAGGGCAGGGACGTATTCAACGCTGGCTGATGACCAGCACTTACTAGAAGTTCCGAGTTCATATGGACCATTGCAATCCATAATCCCTACTAAGTGAGTATTTGAGTGATTTCCCGTTCCTCTCGGAATAGGAGACACGCTGCTACCCACATTGTAGCACGCGTGTAGCCCAGAACATCTAAGGGCATCACGGACCTGTTATCGCTCGATCTCATTTTGCTAAACACAAATTGTCCTGCTAAGCAGCGTACCGTAAGTGCACTTGCGCACACGAACAGCGAAGGTGTCAGGTCATACTCCACCGAAAGGTCCTAACCCGTTCCAATCGGCATCGACGCATTAACGCTGACTGCGTTCTAGTTAGCATATGTGAGTCACGTTCGTTATCGGAATTAACCAGACAAATCAATCCACGAACTAAGAACGGCCATGCACCACTACCCTTAAATTTGAGAAAGAGCTATTAATCTGTCTCACCTCCATAAGTTCGGACCTGGTAAGTTTTCCCGTGTTGAGTCAAATTGAACCGCAAGCTCCATTTCATTGTGGTGCCCTTCCGTCAATTCCTTTAAGTTTCAACTTTGCAACCATACTTCCCCCGGAACCTGACTTTGGTTTCCCGGAAGCTACTGAGAGCACCTGGTTGTAGCGTCTCCCAATTGCTAGTTGGCATCGTTTACGGTTAGAACTAGGGCGGTATCTAATCGCCTTCGATCCTCTAACTTTCGTTCTTGATTAAAGAAAGCATCCTTGACAAATGCCTTCGCTTTAGTTAGTCTTACGACGGTCTACGAATTTCACCTCTCGCGCCGTAATACTAGTGTCCCCAACTACTTCTGTTAATCATTACCTCCGGTCTGAGTACAAACCAATGAAAGATTAGACCAAGGTCGTATTCCATTATTCCATGCAAGATTATTCTAGGGCGTTTGGGCACCCTGCTTTAAGCACTCTAATTTGTTCAAGGTAAACGTGAGCGGTCGAGCTCTATGTTACACTTGCACCCGTTGAAGGGCACACCATGACACAGACTTGGTGCCCTACCACACCATTGAGTCGCAACCAGATTCCGACTTGGCCCACCGACCACGGGTTGACCGGGTCGGCGGAGCCGGACTGTGTTGGACAAGTATCAACTTCGAACGTTTTAACCGCAACAATTTTAATATACGCTAGTGGAGCTGGAATTACCGCGGCTGCTGGCACCAGACTTGCCCTCCACTTGATCCTCGTAGAAGGATTTATGCTCTACTCATTCCAATTATGAAACATCATTAAAGAGTTTCATATTGTTATTTCTCGTCACTACCTCCCCGTCCCGGGATTGGGTAATTTACGCGCCTGCTGCCTTCCTTGGATGTGGTAGCCATTTCTCAGGCTCCCTCTCCGGAATCGAACCCTGATTCCCCGTTACCCGTTGCAACCATGGTAGTCCTCTATACTACCATCCATAGTTGATAGGGCAGATATTTGCGAGATCTGTCGTCGGTGCGAGACCATACGATCAGCATCATTATCCAGACTTCAACTCAATGACACGGAGAACCCGCGATTGGTTTGACTAATAAGTGCACCAGTTCCCGCGAGGGTCCTGGCATGTTGCATGTATTAGCTCTAGATTTTCCACAGTTATCCAAGTAACTAGGTTGATGATCTCGTAAATTATAGCTGTTATACTGAGCCTTATGCGGTTTCACATTAAATCTGTTTGTACTTAGACATGCATGGCTTAACCTTTGAGACGAGCGTATATTACTGGTAGGATCAACCAGAATTCCGACTTTGCGTTCGAATGTTCATTGTCCCATTGCACCCGGAGGAGCAAACACCACGTTCTATATGTTGTCAAGTCCGGTAGCACACGGGAGGCGAGCCCCCGTGCGAACCTCATTGCCCTCGTATCACACACACACCCGATGCACCGGACAGGCACTTGAGCGGCATTCGACTCCGCTAAGCGCTCGTGCGCCCGATTGTGCATGCGCTGACGGGGCCTTCATACCCCTACCACAGCGACCTTATGCCAAACTTCCATGAATACTTAGGTGAGCTGACAAGGGCCTTCATTTCCCTACCATCAACTAAAGGACACGCTAGGCGCGTCCGACCATTGCAACTGCGGGGCTTTCATACCCCAATCACCACAGTACGCAATTCACCAGAGTTTAATCACAACCCCCCCGGACATGGCACACTATTAACTTGCAACAAAACTTAGTGTGTGCCGGGCACATCGGTTCCACAAAATCATTCCCGATGTACCCCAATTGGGGTTGCGAACGCATTCACGGTCCTCTGACACACCCAACCAAGCGTGGATACTACATACCTCAAACACCCAGTACACTAACAGACAAATCAACATATGGTTGCTTTCCCCCAGACATTTGCCAATCACTTGGCACCCGGACGGGAACTCGCTCCTGATTGCGCCAATGCCACCCATTTGCCAAGAGCGAGTTCTGTATGTAGATTTCATTTGGAAAGACAACCGTGTACTGGATATTCTATCCGACGATTACAGATGACGAGTACGAGACTCGACTACACTCACGGATAATACATTTTGGGTCGAGATTGCTTTCGGGGTTTTCGATTGGTCTTGCGCTTGTAAACGTATAACTTTGACTTGTGGTAACCTCGGTATGTTAGTCGATCACGTGGTTGTGAACTGGGTAGGGGTGAGCAATCTGTTCACTTGCACTCTGGGTAGGAATATGGTGAGCGCTATAGGTTAAAGATCATGGTATGGTTCCATCGTGATGACTTTCGCTAGATAGTAGTATGTTTGGATAGTTATAACGTTTTTGGCCATTTGTTCATAGTGTTCGGTTCATTCAGGAATTCGATTGGTCTTTGCTTCACACACGTGGTCGATCACTTGGATGTGAACTAGGGTGAGATTAAGGTGTTCACTAGTGCTCTTCGGTTTTGGATCAGTAATGAGCACTTGATTGGTTTCGCATAATATGTATCCATAGTGATGACTCTTTCCAGCTTAAGATTTCGTTACCGGTTTCGAATCCTCCCCACGTTCGCTTTTACTTGGTTAGGTTTTCGAGTGTAGATTTGAAAGCAATCTCATGTATGTATCCCATCTGATATAAGCCACTGACAGTTCATGTCACCTCGTTCAACTCTCGCTGGGTCACAGAAGTATGTTACTGCGCCCATTATCCCTACTCGGATAGGTTCGGTTCGTTCGTTTTATACTACGGTGAGTAAACTCAATTTGTGCATCGCATAGCCATGGAAAGCAAGCTTTCGCGGGCCTCTTCGACTGTTTTGATACGAGCTGTGCCCGTGATGCTTGTCATCCCAGGATACTAGACCCCTTTGGACGACCGCATGACCATCAGAAAGTAAATTCCACGTTCGATTTGGGGTGTGAACCCCGAACATAAAGTCTTTGTGTAGAACCACGAGGGCTCTATAGTACCGATTCTCTCGGTACGCTTGGTCCGTGTTCCTTTATGTTCGTACTCTTGTGTGTTTAATATTCATGTTCGATTTGGGATATTTGCTACTGTCACCGTTTGAGTACTATGGGGCTTGAACCCCTAACATAAAGTCTTTGTGTAGAACCACGAGGGCTCTATAGTACCGACTCTCTCGGTACGCTTGGTCCGTGTTCCTTTATGTTCGTACTCTTGTGTGTATAATATTCATGTTCGGTTTGGGATATTTGCTACTTTCACCAGGGTCCCGTTCTTCATACAAGTCTGCCTTGCTAATGTGGTAACTTTTAAGTGTAGTTCTGACATTCCAATTTTGGGACTTAGCCGATTTTTCATATATTTCCATATGACCCATAGGGTCCCTTTCTTCATACAAGCTTGCCTAGGGCGATCGGTCAAAACTCGTCTTACTATTCGATTGGTCTTCGCACTTTCACCCTAGGCAGTTCGCCTAGGTCTGTCTTCTTGAGGAGGCCAAAACCCGAAATAAGGAGGTCCGGCCGACCCAGAAACCTCCCCTGTCTGAACTACACTAACCCGATTTTTCAGGGTCCTCAGCGCCATACAACTTTGCCTAGGTCACTTGTACCCTTGACTTAGGCCATCTGACTTGGTCCGTGTTTCTTCCTAGGGTTCACCTAGGTACTTTGCCTTGCTTCATGTGGTAACTTTTTAGTGTAGTTCTGACATCCCAATTTTGGGACTTAGCCGATTTTTCATGTATTTCCATATGACCCGTAGGGTCCCTTTCTTCATACAAGCTTGCCTAGGGCGATCGGTCAAAACTTGTCTTACTATTCGATTGGTCTTCGCACTTTCACCCTAGGCAGTTCGCCTAGGTCTGTCTTCTTGAGGAGGCCAAAACCCGAAATAAGGAGGTCCGGCCGACCCAGAAACCTTCCCTGTCTGAACTACACTAACCCGATTTTTCAGGGTCCTCACCGTCATACAACTTTGCCTAGGTCACTTGTTCTCTTGACTTAGGCCATCTGACTTGGTCCGTGTTTCTTGCTAGGGTTCACCTAGGTACTTTGCCTTGCTTGATGTGGTAACTTTTTAGTGTAGTTCAGACATCCCAATTTTGGGACTTAGCCGATTTTTCATGTATTTCCATATGACCCATAGGGTCCCTTTCTTCATACAAGCTTGCCTAGGGCGATCGGTCAAAACTTGTCTTACTATTCGATTGGTCTTCGCACTTTCACCCTAGGCAGTTTGCCTAGGTGTAGCTTCTTGAGGAGGTCAAAACCCAAAATAAGGAGGTTCAGCCGACCCAAAAACCTCCCCTGTCTAAACTACACTAACCAGATTTTTCAGGGTCCTCACCGTCATACAACTTTGCCTAGGTCACTTGCACTCTTGACTTAGGCCATCTGACTTGGTCCGTGTTTCTTGCTAGGGTTCACCTAGGTAGTTTGCCTTGCTTGATGTGGTAACTTTTTAGTGTAGTTCAGACATCCCAATTTTGGGACTTAGCCGATTTTTCATGTATTTCCATATGACCCATAGGGTCCCTTTCTTCATACAAGCTTGCCTAGGGCGATCGGTCAAAACTTGTCTTACTATTCGATTGGTCTTCGCACTTTCACCCTAGGCAGTTTGCCTAGGTGTAGCTTCTTGATGAGGCCAAAACCCAAAATAAGGGGGTTCGGCCGACCCAAAAACCTACCCTGTCTAAACTACACTAACCAGATTTTTCAGGGTCCTCGGCGCCATACAACTTTGCCTAGGTCACTTGTTCTATTGACTTAGGCCATCTGACTTGGTCCGTGTTTCTTCCTAGGGTTCACCTAGGTACTTTGCCTTGCTTGGTGTGGTAACTTTTTAGTGTAGTTCTGACATCCTCATTTTGGGACTTAGCCGATTTTTCGTAAAATACCATATGACCCATCAGGGTCCTTTCCTTCATATAAGTTTGCCTTGCTTGGTGTGGTAACATTTGAGTGTAGTTCTGACATCCCCATTTTGGGACTTAGCCGATTTTTCGATCCATACCATATGACCCATCAGGGTCCTTTGCTTCATATAAGTTTGCCTTGCTTGGTGTGGTAACATTTGAGTGTAGTTCTGACATCCCCATTTTGGGACTTAGCCGATTTTTCGTAAAATACCATATGACCCATCAGGGTCCTTTCCTTCATATAAGTTTGCCTTGCTTGGTGTGGTAACATTTGAGTGTAGTTCTGACATCCCCATTTTGGGACTTAGCCGATTTTTCGATCCATACCATATGACCCATCAGGGTCCTTTGCTTCATATAAGTTTGCCTTGCTTGGTGTGGTAACATTTGAGTGTAGTTCTGACATCCCCATTTTGGGACTTAGCCGATTTTTCGTAAAATACCATATGACCCATCAGGGTCCTTTCCTTCATATAAGTTTGCCTTGCTTGGTGTGGTAACATTTGAGTGTAGTTCTGACATCCCCATTTTGGGACTTAGCCGATTTTTCGTAAAATACCATATGACCCATCAGGGTCCTTTGCTTCATATAAGTTTGCCTTGCTTGGTGTGGTAACATTTGAGTGTAGTTCTGACATCCCCATTTTGGGACTTAGCCGATTTTTCGTAAAATACCATATGACCCATCAGGGTCCTTTCCTTCATATAAGTTTGCCTTGCTTCATGTAGTAACATATGAGTGTAGTTCTGACATCCCCATTTTGGGACTTAGCCGATTTTTCGATCAATTCCATATGACCCATCAGGGTCCTTTCCTTCATATAAGTTTCCCAAGACTTAGTGTTTTTTACCTTTGGACACCAATATCACCCTTACGGGTATCTTTGATCTTCGCACCATGTATTGACCAAATGTAGGTCTTGCTATGCCAAACTTATAATTGTTCAACACCAAGTCTCTATCTTGAACCATTAAGGCTCTAACTTGCACCAATTGCTTGGTACTCTTGGTCCGTGTTTCATCGCATACTGACTTCTTGACTTAGTGCTTTTTTCCTTTGGACACCAATATCACCCTTGCGGGTATCTTTGATCTTCTCACTTTGTATTGACCGAATGTAGGTCTTGCCATGCCAAACATATAATTGTTCTACACCAAGTCTCTATCTCGTACCGCCAGCTCGGTACATTCGATAAACCTGCCCTTAAGGCACCCGGGACTTAGTCATTTTTTCACATTTTTCATGATTTTGAGGCAACTTTTCTCGACTTTGTCACCTTATATCACCAAGATCCTTTCCCTTTAGCGCTTCACTCTGTTCGTATGATATTTAGCGCTGACTATCACCTTTCTATCGCTGAGCTCAACTTCTTATTCGGTGCCATAGAGCCAGAGATATTTGGTGTATGCTGTTATAAGGGAAGTTTGTCACTTTTTCAAAGGCCCACTTTGGGACGCCCATATCTCACCTTCAGGTATCTTCGATCTTCTTGTCGTCTATGGACGAAACTTAGGTCTTGTCTTGGCCAACTTATAAATGTTCTACGGCCAAGCCGTATCTCTTACCGCCAGCCCGGTATTTTTGGACATAGTCGGATTTTCGCCTCTCGTGGTAACAATTTCTGACTTTGACTCACAATAACACCCGAACGGTCACATGCTAGCGCTTTGCTTGGCAGGAATTATAGTTAGCGCTACCTTTTCTCTTTCCATCGATACCTTGTTCGTTCCATTCCATGCAATACAGCCGAAGTTATGATGTTTCCCGTTTTCCATATCATGTGGAGCTTATGCTCTGGGAAAACCATCTAACACCTGTACCACCCTTTTGGGTACCACCGATCTCGACACTATGTTCGGGTCAAATATAGGTTATAACATGCCCAACTTATAATTATTCTACGCCAAGTCTCTATCTCTTACCGCCTGCTCGGTATTTTACTCGTAAGTCCAATTTTCACAACTTGTACTTTTTGGCCCAATGTACTCGAGTTTCAATTTTGGTAACATTTTTCGACTTTGACGCTTAATAACTTCCAAATCATGCTAGTTAGCGCTTTGCTTTCTTCTAGTCGTATCTAGCGCTGGGTGTTACCTTTCCAAAACATATCCTAGCTTTACAATCCATGCCATATAGCCGGAGCTACATGGTGCACAAGTCAAATCCATTTTAGCCATGTTTCATTTTTGCCAATTTTTGACCACTCGTATCACCCTTCCAGAGTGGTCCGATCTTCTTGCTGTCTATGGCCGACTTTTAGGTCTTGTAGAGGCAAACTTATAAGTATTCTACGTCATCCCGCTATCTCTTACCGCCTGCTCGGTATTCTTGGTCTTGTGTGATTTTTGGCCATTTTGGTATTATTTTTCGACTTTGTCGCTTAATAACTCAGTTTTGCTCAACACTTAGCGCTTCGGTTGTTTGGGATTATAGTTAGCGCTTGGTTCGACCTTTCCAACACTGATCTTAGCTTGTCGATCCGTTCCATACAGCCTGAGTTATTCGCGATACCGTGTTTCAACCCATTTCTCAAGTCTCGTTTTGGTCCAACTTTGAACCAGCCATATCACCCTGATGGCTACCTCCGATCTTCTCGCTCTATATTGGCCAAAGTTAGTTCTTGTGGTAACGTACTTATGATTGTTCTACGCCGTGTTCGTAGCTCTTATCGTTCGCCCGCTATTTTCGATCATAAGGTGAATTTTCGCCTCTAAACCACCATTTTTCACCTTTGCCCTCTAATATGACCGACTTGCTCAACACCTAGCGCTTCGCTTGGTAGGACACATAGCTAGCGCTCGTCAAGACCTTTCCAACGCATATCCAAGCTTTCCGATCCGAGCCATACAGCCTGAGCTATAGGCGATACCGTTTTTCCCATTTTCTTGGTCACATGCACTTTAGGGTACCCCTTTTTGCCTTTGACCCTTAATACCTCCTCCGGGTCACTAGTAGGCGCTCAGCTTGGTAGGAAACATAGCTAGAGCAGGCCTTCACCTTTCCAAAACTGCCGAAAGTGTATCGATCCGACATCTAGAACCAAAGTTATGGTCATTCCCATCATGCTCTACTTTCATGGTCAACCTCCACCAAGCACACCTAGGTTGGACCAACTTTCACCAACTCATCTCGAACCCCAAATTTGCTTCGACCTACTAGGTTTCCCTAGTAAAGTGGTCAAAACATCCATTACAACACGACTGGTCTTTCTGGTGGTCGACCTAGGCGACTTTGTTCGACGACCACCACCCCATGGAACTAAAAGACGTCCCTTGATACGGACCACCGATACATTTTCCGGCCTGTCTAAACTACACTCATCGAAATTTTTTTGGGTCCCTACCGTCATACAAGTTTGCCTAGGTCAAGTTTTTCTTCCGGATCGGCCGCGGACCTCACTTTTCATTATCTAGGGAGGCCATAGGGCCCCAAAAGGGGTTTTTTAAAATTTTCGACACTTTCGACTTCGGTCGGATTTTTTACGATTTTGGTCCGACCTAGGGACTTGGTGGTCCAAGGAGCCTCGGGACCAAACTTTTTTCTCAGGGGTCCCTACCTCCATACAACTTTGCCTAGGTCAATTTTTTGGTCCAAATCGACCGCGGATTTCACTTTTCAATATCTGGGGCTCGTGTAGAGTCCGAATATGAGGTTTTCTCATTTTTCGACATTTTCGACTTTTTTGGGATTTTTTCGGGTTTTTCGACCTAGGGGTCCGCCGAACAAATTTTGGGTCAAAAATTTTTATTGAACTAGTCGAAAGTACGCAAAAAGATAAGACTTTTTGCCGAAGACACCATGCCCCGGAACCGACTCCTTCCCCTTCAAAATTGGGGACAAACGTGATTTTTGAAACTTTTCCTTAGGGAGCCAAAGACTTAGAAAATTTTCAAATTCTCGATTTTTCGATTGCGAGCTAGCGCTTTGCGGTCTTCGGCAATGTTGTAGATCTCGACGAGATAAGAATTTTTGGTCAAAGGACATTTTGCCCTCCGACCCCTCCTTCCCCCCGCAAATCGCCCCCCAAAGTGCAATTTTTGCATTTTCACCTCTTTGCACGCACTGTTCGGCCCAAATGGCCACTTTCTATGGGTCTGAGCGCTTTGCAGTCTTCGGCAAACTTTTAGAGCGTACCAAGCCCTAATTATAATTGTTCTACACCACCTTCGTACCTCTTCATCCCTGGCCGCTATTCGCGTACCAAGGTAATTTTTGTTCATTTTGTCAACATTTTTCATCTTTGACTGCTTAAATCGGCCTTGCCATGAACCGATAGCGCTTCGCTGTGTTCTAACGTAAGTTAGTACTACTCTTTACCTTTCCAAATCATATCTTAGGTTGCCATTTGCTTGCGTACAGCCGGAGCTATGAGCGATACCGTAAAAAGTACCGAAACTTGGAAAAATCCTTTGATCGCCCATATCCCCCCTTTGGGGGCCAGATATCGAAAAAAGTTCTGATTCAAAAAGTTGCGCATTAACGTGTTCTAGTTATGCCTAGAACATTTCACTTCGCTAGCTGGCCTGCAACTTAGCCGTAATTGGGATTTTAGGGTGTTCTTGGAGGGCCCATTTCCTGCGACTTGGTATCTTTTGGGCCCAATGTTTCTCTGATATCTCCACGAGTTTTCCAGATAGCCTTTTCAAACTTTCAGGGTGCCTAGAACACCTCAAGACCTTTCCAACGCTATGCCGTTTGCCTCGCTCGGACATCTACAGCCAAAGTTATTCGAGGTACACGGTACCTTACCCTGTTTTCTCAGTACTTGGTCGAAAATTTCGATCAGCCATATGACCGACTTGGACAACCCTGAGCGGGTTGGCCCCATATAACTAAACTTTCGTCTCGTGGAGGCAAACTTATAAATATTCCAAGTCAACTCGCTATCTCGTACCGCCTTGACGGTATACTTGGTCCAAAGGCCATTTCCAGCGACTTGGTCGCAATTTCGCTCTAAGTTTCGCTAATACCTTCGTCCGTGGACATGGTGATTTTTTGTTCGTATTTTTTCTTGATAGTCCCACTCAAGACTATTCCATACCAGAGCCAAGCGTCCCGCTAAGTGCCATACAGCCTGAGCAGTAATTCATGAAAGGTACCTCCACCAGTTTTTGCCATACTTGGGTACAAACTTTGTATCGCCCATATCTCCACTTTGGAGGCCAGCCAGCACCTTGGCCCCAGATACTTTTTTGTTGGTCATGCCATGCACCAAATATAATTGTTCTACGCCAACTTGCTATCTCTTCTCCAACTTGCCGTTATTCTTGGTCCAATTCCCATTTCATTCGTTTTTGGACCCATTTTGCTATATGTTTCACTAATAGCTTCGGCCATGGACATGCTGATTTTCTATTTGTATTTTTCCTAGATAGTCCCACTCAAGACAATTCTAAATCACACCGGAACTTGTCGCTCGGTGGCAAACTGACCGAGTTATAATTCATGAAAGGTACCTCAACTTGGTACACCACGTGGTCGGCCCAAACCATAAACCGACCAAACGACCGACTTGGAGCACCCTGACCGGGTTGGCCCGATATAATAAAAGTTGCGTCTCTACACGCCCAACTTATGAATATTCTACGCCAAGTCGCTATCTCTTACCGGTAAGCCGGTATTCACCTTCCAAGGGTGATTTTGGTCAAGTGCCATTTCCTGCGACTTGGTCCCCGAATTGGACCATCATCACCTAATATCTCCGTGGTATTTCAACTCAGCCTCATGAAACTTTCAGGGTAGATAGGTCTCCCCAAGACCTTTCCAACGGTGAGCCGTTTGCCTCGCTCGGCCATCTACAGCCGAAGTTATTAATGGTACTTGGTACCTTACCCTGTTTTTTCCATACTTGTTCGTACTTGGGTACAAACTTTGGATCGCCCATATCTCCACTTTGGAGGCCAGCCAGCACCTTGGCCCCAGATACTTTTTTGTTGGTCATGCCATGCACCAAATATAATTGTTCTACGCCAACTTGCTATCTCTTCTCCAACTTGCCGTTATTCTTGGTCCAATTCTAATTTCATTCGTTTTTGGACCCATTTTGCTATATGTTTCACTAATAGCTTCGGCCATGGACATGCTGATTTTCTATTTGTATTTTTCCTTGATAGTCCCACTCAAGACAATTCTAAATCACACCGGAACTTGTCGCTCGGTGGCAAACTGACCGAGTTATAATTCATGAAAGGTACCTCAACTTGGTACACCACGTGGTCGGCCCAAACCATAAACCAACCAAACGACCGACTTGGAGCACCCTGACCGGGTTGGCCCCATATAATAAAAGTTGCGTCTCTACACGCCCAACTTATGAATATTCTACGCCAAGTCGCTATCTCTTACCGGTAAGCCGGTATTCACCTTCCAAGGGTGATTTTGGTCAAGCGCCATTTCCTGCGACTTGGTCCCCGAATTGGACCATCATCACCTAATATCTCCGTGGTCTTTCAACTCAGCCTCATGAAACTTTCAGGGTAGATAGGTCTCCCCAAGACCTTTCCAACGGTGAGCCGTTTGCCTCGCTCGGCCATCTACAGCCGAAGTTATTAATGGTACTTGGTACCTTACCCTGTTTTTTCCATACTTGTTCGTACTTGGGTACAAACTTTGGATCGCCCATATCTCCACTTTGGAGGCCAGCCAGCACCTTGGCCCCATATACTTTTTTGTTGGTGATACCATGCACCAAATATAATTGTTCTACGCAAGCTTGCTATCTCTTCTCCAACTTGCGGTTATTTTTGACTCAAGTCCCATTTCCATAGTTTTTGGTACCAATTTGCTCTATGTTTCGCTAATAGCTTCGCCCAAGGACTTTGTGATTTTTTGTTCGCATTTTTCCTAAATAGTCCCACTCAAGACTATTCCAAATCACACCTTAGCTTGTCGCTCAGTGCCATACAGTTAGAGTTTTAATTCATGAAAGGTACATCACCTTGGTACACCACGTGGTCGGTCCAAACCATCAACCAACCATATGACCGACTTCGAGTCGAGCTAGCGGCTAGGCTCAATATAATGAAATGCGTGTCTTGATGCGGGCTACTGACGGTCTGAACAATGTAGCTCGCTAGCTCGTCTCTAAACTTGTGTTTTGGTCGAATATTGGGTGTTCATGTACCACTTCGGGTAACATGGACTTTGGTGCAACTTTACCACTTGTGCACTTAATAACTTCCCGGTCATTCAAGTCTTTGCCTTCATACTTTCAGGGTAGTTAGGTCTCGTCGAGACCTTTCCATACATATGCCAAACTCATCGATCGGACATCTATAGCCCGAGTTATTCGCGGTACACCGTACCTTACCCTGTTTTTTCCTCAATTGGGTACAAACCTTGGAACACCCATATCGCCCCTTTAGAGACTAGCTGGCACGTTGGCCTCATATAATGATAAGTGCACCTCAACTAGGGCTACTGACGGTCAGAACATTTCAACTTGCTAGCTCGGGCCCACACTTGTGTTTTTCTCGAATATATGGTTCAAGTGTGCCACTTTGGGCACTTTTGGACATTTTGTCCCCACACAACTTTCTTGCCTTGGTAGATAGGGTCTTGTGATCTTGGGCAAAAAGATGCACCAAGATAAAGTCTAACTTTCGTTCTTGTACCGCAAAGCGCTATCTCAAACACCCGAGGAGATAGAAAGTGATTATGTTCGGTATATCGGTCTTCCATGGCCTACTATGGTAAACCCCTGCAGGTATGCAACCGAAGGTGCTTGGTACATGTATTTGGTGCAATATCGGTGCAAAGTAGGTGTTTCCTTGATCGGGCTATAACTTTCTTGGTTGATGTTGGATTGCTTTGCGGTCTTCGGGAGATAGTTAGGGAACATGTTGGCCAACATTTCCTTATTCCTCAGCCTGGCCGTACCTCTTACCGTCTAGGCGGTATACATGCTCTAAGTTGGAACTTGTGTTCCTTTGGGTAACTTCTCTGACTTTGACGCTTAATAACTTTCGTTCATATGCAGTCTAAGCTCTGCAACTCTCAGGAAAGCTAGTACTACTCATTTCCTTTCCATATCAGTCTTTGGCTTGTCGATCCGATGTCTACAGCCTTACTTATTCACGTTCCCTGTGAAGGTAGGTTTTTGCCCATTTTCCAGTTCATGTGGTAACATTCCCAGACTTTGCCGGCTTTCTCTTCATGTGGTAACTTGCTTGCTCATGTGGTAACTTGGAAGTGTATTTCTGACAGACCCAATCTGGGACTTAGTCGATTTTTCTCTGCATATTATATGGATCCATCACTAGGCCATCTTGCTTGCTCATGTGGTAACTTGGAAGTGTATTTCTGACAGACCCAATCTGGGACTTAGCCGATTTTTCTCTTCATATCATATGGATCCATCACTAGGCCATCTTGCTTGCTTGTGTGGTAACTTGATAGTGTATGTCTGACAGACCCAATCTGGGACTTAGCCGATTTTTCTCTTCATATCATATGGATCCATCACTAGGCCATCTTGCTTGCTTGTGTGGTAACTTGGAAGTGTATTTCTGACAGACCCAATCTGGGACTTAGCCGATTTTTCTCTTCATATTATATGGATCCTGGACTTAGCCGATTTTTCTCTTCATATCATATGGATCCATCACTAGGCCATCTTGCTTGCTTGTGTGGTAACTTGGAAGTGTATTTCTGACAGACCCAATCTGGGACTTAGCCGATTTTTCTCTTCATATCATATGGATCCATCACTAGGCCATCTTGCTTGCTTGTGTGGTAACTTGGAAGTGTATTTCTGACAGACCCAATCTGGGACTTAGCCGATTTTTCTCTTCATATTATATGGATCCTGGACTTAGCCGATTTTTCTCTTCATATCATATGGATCCATCACTAGGCCATCTTGCTTGCTTGTGTGGTAACTTGGAAGTGTATTTCTGACAGACCCAATCTGGGACTTAGCCGATTTTTCTCTTCATATCATATGGATCCATCACTAGGCCATCTTGCTTGCTTGTGTGGTAACTTGGAAGTGTATTTCTGACAGACCCAATCTGGGACTTAGCCGATTTTTCTCTTCATATTATATGGATCCTGGACTTAGCCGATTTTTCTCTTCATATCATATGGATCCATCATTAGGCCATCTTGCTTGCTTGTGTGGTAACTTGATAGTGTATTTCCGACAGACCCAATCTCGGACTTAGCCGATTTTTCTCTTCATATTATATGGTTCCATCACTAGGCCATCTTGCTTGCTTGTGTGGTATCTTGAAAGTGTATGTCTGACAGACCCAATCTCGGACTTAGCCGATTTTTCTCTTCATATAATATGGATCCTGGACTTAGCCTGTTATTAGGTTATTATATATGGATCCTGGACTTAGCCGATTATTAGGTTATTATATATGGATCCTGGACTTAGCCGATTTTTCTCTTCATATAATATGGATCCGGGACTTAGCCGATTATTAGGTTATTATATATGGATCCTGGACTTAGCCGATATTTCTCTTCATATAATATGGATCCGGGACTTAGCCAATTTTTCTCTTCATATAATATGGATCCGGGACTTAGCCGATTTTTCTCTTCATATAATATGGATCCGGGACTTAGCCAATTTTTCTCTTCATGTGGTAACGTATGCCAATCGCTCACAAGTCATGGGATAAGGGTACTTGTGTTCTTCCATCTTCTAAGTCCCGCACGGGGACATCGTGATCGCCCCAAGTCCGGAATAGCGCCAAGTCAAGCCCCACGGTGGCCGTGCAGGACCTGTTAGCGGCGGCCCCACTGACAGCACTAATCCGGACTTAGAAATTATATCTTTCTAATCGAACACCACACACGCAACACCACCATACCACCATCTCCTTGCAAGTACCTAAGTACCCGCAACTCCATGGTGAAGGCAATGTCACTCCATCACCAACCTCTTTGCACTGCAAGCACTTGCGTACCCACAACACTCCGAAGAAGGCAACGGCGCGCGATGCTCGACTCCACACACCACACCACACCACACCACCGATGGCCAGCCAGCCAGCCAGCCCAACTAAGGGCTAACCCACCAACCAACCACCAATGGCCTAGGCCAGCCGGATCCCACCTTCAAGTCCAAGCACAGCCAAGTGCAAGTACCGCCAAGTGTTCACCAACCAACCATCACACCAGGTCAGCCGGCCGGTACCCACCTTCAAGTGCCATTACCCTCGGGTGCAAGCTCAATCAAGTGTTAACCAACCAACCCGGCCAAGGCAGCCAACAGGCCGGCACCCTACAGCACCGACCCGCCATCACCACCTCAACCGTTGACCATGCAAGTGGCCTCGGACAACAGGTGACACCCGAAGTACATCCGAAGAACGTATATCAAGTGTTTGCTCACCAAGTCCTCAACCAACCCCAAGTACCCGGAGGTACCCAGAGTGTTGGATCCGCCAACCCGTCCCGGCACTCCAAGTCCTTGCGAACCCAAAGT
>NW_026525065.1:0-22500 GCF_943734705.1 Anopheles coustani
AGAAAAATCGGCTAAGTCCAGGATCCATATAATATGAAGAGAAAAATCGGCTAAGTCCCAGATTGGGTCTGTCAGAAATACACTTCCAAGTTACCACACAAGCAAGCAAGATGGCCTAGTGATGGATCCATATGATATGAAGAGAAAAATCGGCTAAGTCCCAGATTGGGTCTGTCAGACATACACTATCAAGTTACCACACAAGCAAGCAAGATGGCCTAGTGATGGATCCATATGATATGAAGAGAAAAATCGGCTAAGTCCCAGATTGGGTCTGTCAGAAATACACTTCCAAGTTACCACATGAGCAAGCAAGATGGCCTAGTGATGGATCCATATAATATGCAGAGAAAAATCGGCTAAGTCCCAGATTGGGTCTGTCAGAAATACACTTCCAAGTTACCACATGAGCAAGCAAGTTACCACATGAAGAGAAAGCCGGCAAAGTCTGGGAATGTTACCACATGAACTGGAAAATGGGCAAAAACCTACCTTCACAGGGAACGTGAATAAGTAAGGCTGTAGACATTGGATCGACAAGCCAAAGACTGATATGGAAAGGAAATGAGTAGTACTAGCTTTCCTGAGAGTTGCAGAGCTTAGACTGCATATGAACGGAAGATATTAAGCGTCAAAGTCAGAAAAGTTGCCCGAAGGAACACAAGTTCCAACTTAGAGCATGAATACCGCCTAGACGGTAGGAGGTACGGCCAGGCTGAGGAATAAGAAAATGTTGGCCAACATGTTCCCTAACTATCCCCCGAAGACCGCAAAGCAATCCAACATCAACCAAGAAAGTTATAGCCCGATCAAGGAAACACCTACTTTGCACCGATTTTGCACCAAATACATGTACCAAGCACCTTCGGTTGCATACCTGCAGGGGTTTACCATAGTAGGCCATGGAAGACCGATATACCGAACATAATCACTTTCTATCTCCTCGGGTGTTTGAGATAGCGCTTTGCGGTACAAGAACGAAAGTTAGACTTTATCTTGGTGCATCTTTTTGCCCAAGATCACAAGACCCTATCTACCAAGGCAAGAAAGTTGTGTGGGGACAAAATGTCCAAAAGTGCCCAAAGTGGCACACTTGAACCATATATTCGAGAAAAACACAAGTGTGGGCCCGAGCTAGCAAGTTGAAATGTTCTGACCGTCAGTAGCCCTAGTTGAGGTGCACTTATCATTATATGAGGCCAACGTGCCAGCTAGTCTCTAAAGGGGCGATATGGGTGTTCCAAGGTTTGTACCCAATTGAGGAAAAAACAGGGTAAGGTACGGTGTACCGCGAATAACTCGGGCTATAGATGTCCGATCGATGAGTTTGGCATATGTATGGAAAGGTCTCGACGAGACCTAACTACCCTGAAAGTATGAAGGCAAAGACTTGAATGACCGGGAAGTAATTAAGTGCACAAGTGGTAAAGTTGCACCAAAGTCCATGTTACCCGAAGTGGTACATGAACACCCAATATTCGACCAAAACACAAGTTTAGAGACGAGCTAGCGAGCTACATTGTTCAGACCGTCAGTAGCCCGCATCAAGACACGCATTTCATTATATTGAGCCTAGCCGCTAGCTCGACTCGAAGTCGGTCATATGGTTGGTTGATGGTTTGGACCGACCACGTGGTGTACCAAGGTTATGTACCTTTCATGAATTAAAACTCTGGCTGTATGGCACTGAGCGACAAGCTAAGGTGTGATTTGGAATAGTCTTGAGTGGGACTATTTAGGAAAAATGCGAACAAAAAATCACAAAGTCCTTGGGCGAAGCTATTAGCGAAACATAGAGCCAATTGGTACCAAAAACTATGGAAATGGGACTTGAGTCAAAAATAACCGCAAGTTGGAGAAGAGATAGCAAGCTTGCGTAGAACAATTATATTTGGTGCATGGTATCACCAACAAAAAAGTATATGGGGCCAAGGTGCTGGCTGGCCTCCAAAGTGGAGATATGGGCGATCCAAAGTTTGTACCCAAGTACGAACAAGTATGGAAAAAACAGGGTAAGGTACCAAGTACCATTAATAACTTCGGCTGTAGATGGCCGAGCGAGGCAAACGGCTCACCGTTGGAAAGGTCTTGGGGAGACCTATCTACCCTGAAAGTTTCATGAGGCTGAGTTGAAAGACCACGGAGATATTAGGTGATGATGGTCCAATTCGGGGACCAAGTCGCAGGAAATGGCGCTTGACCAAAATCACCCTTGGAAGGTGAATACCGGCTTACCGGTAAGAGATAGCGACTTGGCGTAGAATATTCATAAGTTGGGCGTGTAGAGACGCAACTTTTATTATATGGGGCCAACCCGGTCAGGGTGCTCCAAGTCGGTCGTTTGGTTGGTTTATGGTTTGGGCCGACCACGTGGTGTGCCAAGTTGAGGTACCTTTCATGAATTATAACTTGGTCAGTTTGCCACCGAGCGACAAGCTGCGGTGTGTTTTGGAATGGTCTTGAGTGGGACTATCAAGGAAAAATACCAATCGAAAATCAGCTTGTCCATGGCCGAAGCTATTAGTGAAACATATAGCAAAATGGGTCCAAAAACGAATGAAATGGGAATTGGACCAAGAATAACGGCAAGTTGGAGAAGAGATAGCAAGTTGGCGTAGAACAATTATATTTGGTGCATGGCATGACCAACAAAAAAGTATATGGGGCCAAGGTGCTAGCTGGCCTCCAAAGTGGAGATATGGGCGATCCAAAGTTTGTACCCAAGTACGAACAAGTATGGAAAAAACAGGGTAAGGTACCAAGTACCATTAATAACTTCGGCTGTAGATGGCCGAGCGAGGCAAACGGCTCACCGTTGGAAAGGTCTTGGGGAGACCTATCTACCCTGAAAGTTTTATGAGGCTGAGTTGAAAGACCACGGAGATATTAGGTGATGATGGTCCAATTCGGGGACCAAGTCGCAGGAAATGGCACTTGACCAAAATCACCCTTGGAAGGTGAATACCGGCTTACCGGTAAGAGATAGCGACTTGGCGTAGAATATTCATAAGTTGGGCGTGTAGAGACGCAACTTTCATTATATGGGGGCAACCCGGTCAGGGTGCTCCAAGTCGGTCGTTTGGTCGGTATATGGTTTGGGCCGACCACATGGTGTACCAAGTTGAGGTATCTTTCATGAATTATAACTCGGTCAGTTTGCCACCGAGCGACAAGTTGCGGTGTGTTTTGGAATGGTCTTGAGTGGGACTATCAAGCAAAAATACAAACAGAATATCAGCTTGTCCATGGCCGAAGCTATTAGTGAAACATATAGCAAAATGGGTCCGAAAACGAATGAAATGGGACTTGGACCAAGAATAACGGCAAGTTAGAGAAGAGATAGCAAGTTGGCGTAGAACAATTATATTTAGTGCATGGTATGACCAAGAAAAAAGTATATGGGGCAAAGGTGCTGGCTGGCCTCCAAAGTGGAGATATGGGCGATACAAAGTTTGTACCCAAGTATGGCAAAAACTGGTAGAGGTACCTTTCATGAATTACTGCTCAGGCTGTATGGCACTTAGCGGGACGCTTGGCTCTGGTATGGAATAGTCTTGAGTGGGACTATCAAGGAAAAATACGAACAAAAAATCACCATGTCCACGGACGACGGTATTAGCGAAACTTAGAGCGAAATTGCGACCAAGTCGCTGGAAATGGCCCTTGGACCAAGTATACCGTCAAGGCGGTACGAGATAGCGAGTTGACGTAGAACATTTATAAGTTTGCCTACAAGAGACAAAAGTTTAGTTATATGGGGCCAACCCGCTCAGGGTTGTCCAAGTCGGTCATATGGCTGATCGAAATTTTCGACCAAGTACTGAGAAAACAGGGTAAGGTACCGTGTACCTCGAATAACTTCGGCTGTAGATGTCCGAACGAGGCGAACGGCATAGCGTTGGAAAGGTCTTGAGGTGCTCTAGGCACCCTGAAAGTATGAGAAAGCTATCTGGAAAACTTGTGGAGATATTAGAGAAACATAGGGCCCAAAAGATACCAAGTCGCAGGAAATGGGCCCTCCATGAACACCCTAAAATCCCAATTACGGCTAAGTTGCAGGCCAGCTAGCGAAGTGAAATGTTCTAGGCATAACTAGAACACGTTAAGGCGCAACTTTTTGAATAAGAACTTTTTTCGATATCTGGTCCCCAAAGGGGGGATATGGGCGATCCAAGGATTTTTCCAAGTTTCGGTACTTTTTACGGTATCGCTCATAGCTCCGGCTGTAAGCAAGCAAATGACAATCTAAGACATGATTTGGAAAGGTATTGAGTAGTACTAACTTACGTTAGAACACAGCGAAGCGCTATCGGTTCATGGCAAGGCCGATATAAACAGTCAAAGATGAAAAATGTTGATAAAATGAACAAAAATTACCTTGGTACGCGAATAGCGGCCAGGGATGAAGAGGTACGAAGGTGGTGTAGAAGAATTATAATTAGGGCTTGGTACGCTCTAAAAGTTTGCCGAAGACCGCAAAGCGCTCAGACCCATAGAAAGTGGCCATTTGGGCCGAACAGTGCGTGCAAAGAGGTGAAAATGCAAAAATTGCACTTTGGGGGGCGATTTGCGGGGGGAAGGAGGGGTCGGAGGGCAAAATGTCCCTTGATCAAAAAGTCTTATCTCGTCGAGATCTACAACATTGCCGAAGACCGCAAAGCGCTAGCTCGCAATCGAAAAATCGAGAATTTGAAAATTTTCTAAGTCTTGGGCTCCCTAAGGAAAAGTTTCAAAAATCACGTTTGTCCCCAATTTTGAAGGGGAAGGAGTCGGTTCCGGGGCATGGTGTCTTCGGCAAAAAGTCTTATCTTTTTGCGTACTTTCGACTAGTTCAATAAAAATTTTTGACCCAAAATTTGTTCGGCGGACCCCTAGGTCGAAAAACCCGAAAAAAGTCGAAAAAAGTCGAAAATGTCGAAAAATGAGAAAACCTCATATTCGGACTCTACACGAGCCCCAGATATTGAAAAGTGAAATCCGCGGTCGATTTGGAACAAAAAATTTACCTAGGCAAAGTTGTATGGAGGTAGGGACCCCTGAGAAAAAAGTTTGGTCCCGAGGCTCCTTGGACCACCAAGTCCCTAGGTCGGACCAAAATCGGAAAAAATCCGACCAAAGTCGAAAGTGTCGAAAATTTTAAAAAACCCCTTTTGGGGCCCTATGGCCTCCCTAGATAATGAAAAGTGAGGTCCGCGGCCGATCCGGAAGAAAAACTTGACCTAGGGAAACTTGTATGACGGTGGGGACCCAAAAAAATTTCGATGAGTGTAGTTTAGACAGGCCGGAAAATGTATCGGTGGTCCGTATCAAGGGACGTCTTTTAGTTCCATGGGGTGGTGGTCGTCGAACAAAGTCGCCTAGGTCGACCACCAGAAAGACCAGTCGTGTTGTAATGGATGTTTTGACCACTTTACTAGGGAAACCTAGTAGGTCGAAGCAAATTTGGGGTTCGAGATGAGTTGGTGAAAGTTGGTCCAACCTAGGTGTGCTTGGTGGAGGTTGACCATGAAAGTAGAGCATGATGGGAATGACCATAACTTTGGTTCTAGATGTCGGATCGGTACACTTTTGGCAGTTTTGGAAAGGTGAAGGCCTGCTCTAGCTATGTTTCCTACCAAGCTGAGCGCCTACTAGTGACCCGGAGGAGGTATTAAGGGTCAAAGGCAAAAAGGGGTACCCTAAAGTGCGTGTGACCAAGAAAATGGGAAAAACGGTATCGCCTATAGCTCAGGCTGTATGGCTCGGATCGGAAAGCTTGGATATGCGTTGGAAAGGTCTTGACGAGCGCTAGCTATGTGTCCTACCAAGCGAAGCGCTAGGTGTTGAGCAAGTCGGTCATATTAGAGGGCAAAGGTGAAAAATGGTGGTTTAGAGGCGAAAATTCACCTTATGATCGAAAATAGCGGGCGAACGATAAGAGCTACGAACACGGCGTAGAACAATCATAAGTACGTTACCACAAGACCTAACTTTGGCCAATATAGAGCGAGAAGATCGGAGGTACCCATCAGGGTGATATGGCTGGTTCAAAGTTGGACCAAAACGAGACTTGAGAAATGGATTGAAACACGGTATCGCGAATAACTCAGGCTGTATGGAACGGATCGACAAGCTTAGATCAGTGCTGGAAAGGTCGAACCGAGCGCTAACTATAATCCCAAACAACCGAAGCGCTAAGTGTTGAGCAAAACTGAGTTATTAAGCGACAAAGTGGAAAAATAATACCAAAATGGCCAAAAATCACACAAGACCAAGAATACCGAGCAAGCGGTAAGAGATAGCGGGTTGACGTAGAATACTTATAAGTTTGCCTCTACGAGACCTAAAAGTCGTCCATAGAAAGCGAGAAGATCGGACCACTCTGGAAGGGTGATACGAGTGGTCAAAAATTAGCAAAAATGAAACATGGCTAAAATGGATTTGACTTGTGCACCATGTAGCTCCGGCTGTATGGCATGGATTGTAGAGCTAGGATATGTTTTGGAAAGGTAACACCCAGCGCTAGATACGACTAGAAGAAAGCAAAGCGCTAACTAGCATGATTTGGAAGTTATTAAGTGTCAAAGTCGAAAAATGTTACCAAAATTGAAACTCGAGTACATTGGGCCAAAAAGTACAAGTTGTGAAATTTGGACTTACGAGTAAAATACCGAGCAGGCGGTAAGAGATAGAGACTTGGTGTAGAACAATTATATGTTGGGCATGTTATAACCTATATTTGGCCCGAACATAGTGACGAGATCGGTGGTACCCAAAAGGGTGGTACAGGTGTTAGATGGTTTTCCCAGAGCATAAGCTCCACATGATATGGAAAACGGGAAACATCATAACTTCGGCTGTATGGCATGGAATGGAACGAACAAGGTATCGATGGAAAGAGAAAAGGTAGCGCTAACTATAATTCCTACCAAGCAAAGCGCTAGCATGTGACCGTTCGGGTGTTATTGTGAGTCAAAGTCAGAAATTGTTACCACGAGAGGCGAAAATCCGACTAAGTCCATGAATACCGGGCTGGCGGTAAGAGATACGGCTTGGCCGTAGAACATTTATAAGTTGGCCAATACAAGACCTAAGTTTCGTCCATAGACGACAAGAAGATCGAAGATACGTGAAGGTGAGATATGGGCGTCCCAAAGTGGGCCTTTGAAAAAGTGACAAACTTCCCTTATAACAGCATACACCAAATATCTCTGGCTCTATGGCACCGAATAAGAAGTTGAGGTCAGCGATAGAAAGGTGATAGTCAGCGCTAAATATCATACGAACAGAGTGAAGCGCTAAAGGGAAAGGATCTTGGTGATATAAGGTGACAAAGTCGAGAAAAGTTGCCTCAAAATCATGAAAAATGTGAAAAAATGGCTAAGTCCCGGGTGCCTTAAGGGCAGGTTGATCGAATGTACCGAGCTGGCGGTACGAGATAGAGACTTGGTGTAGAACAATTATATGTTTGGCATGGCAAGACCTACATTTGGTCAATACAAAGTGAGAAGATCAAAGAAACCCGTAAGGGTGATATTGGTGTCCAAAGGTAAAAAGCACTAAGTCTTGGGAAACTTATATGAAGAAAAAGGACCCTGATGGGTCATATAGGATGGATCGAAAAATCGGCTAAGTCCCAAAATGGGGATGTCAGAACTACACTCAAATGTTACCACACCAAGCAAGGCAAACTTATATGAAGCAAAGGACCCTGATGGGTCATATGGTATTGGTCGAAAAATCGGCTAAGTCCCAAAATGGGGATGTCAGAACTACACTCATGTGTTACCACACCAAGCAAGGCAAACTTATATGAAGGCAAGGACCCTGATGGGTCATATGGTATGGATCGAAAAATCGGCTAAGTCCCAAAATGGGGATGTCTGAACTACACTCAAATGTTACCACATCAAGCAAGGCAAACTTATATGAAGGAAAGGACCCTCATATGGGTCATATGGTATTTTACGAAAAATCGGCTAAGTCCCAAAATGATGATGTCAGAACTACACTCAAAGGTTACCACACCAAGCAAGGCAAACTTATATGAAGGCAAGGACCCTGATGGGTCATATGGTATGGATCGAAAAATCGGCTAAGTCCCAAAATGGTGATGTCAGAACTACACTAAAATGTTACCACACCAAGCAAGGCAAACTTATATGAAGGCAAGGACCCTGATGGGTCATATGGTATTTTACGAAAAATCGGCTAAGTCCCAAAATGGTGATGTCAGAACTACACTAAAATGTTACCACACCAAGCAAGGCAAACTTATATGAAGGCAAGGACCCTGATGGGTCATATGGTATGGATCGAAAAATCGGCTAAGTCCCAAAATGGGGATGTCTGAACTACACTCAAATGTTACCACATCAAGCAAGGCAAACTTATATGAAGGAAAGGACCCTGATGGGTCATATGGTATTTTACGAAAAATCGGCTAAGTCCCAAAATGGGGATGTCAGAACTACACTCATGTGTTACCACAC
This sequence comes from Anopheles coustani, assembly GCF_943734705.1. Classification (NCBI taxonomy): domain Eukaryota; kingdom Metazoa; phylum Arthropoda; class Insecta; order Diptera; family Culicidae; genus Anopheles; species Anopheles coustani. The sequence goes on from NW_026525065.1 coordinate 8,472, forward strand.
CAAGCAAGGCAAACTTATATGAAGGCAAGGACCCTGATGGGTCATATGGTATTTTACGAAAAATCGGCTAAGTCCCAAAATGATGATGTCAGAACTACACTCAAATGTTACCACACCAAGCAAGGCAAACTTATATGAAGCAAAGGACCCTGATGGGTCATATGGTATTTTACGAAAAATCGGCTAAGTCCCAAAATGATGATGTCAGAACTACACTCAAATGTTACCATACCAAGCAAGGCAAACTTATATGAAGCAAAGGACCCTGATGGGTCATATGGTATTTTACGAAAAATCGGCTAAGTCCCAAAATGGGGATGTCAGAACTACACTCAAATGTTACCACACCAAGCAAGGCAAACTTATATGAAGCAAAGGACCCTGATGGGTCATATGGTATTTTACGAAAAATCGGCTAAGTCCCAAAATGGGGATGTCAGAACTACACTCAAATGTTACCACACCAAGCAAGGCAAACTTATATGAAGCAAAGGACCCTGATGGGTCATATGGTATTTTACGAAAAATCGGCTAAGTCCCAAAATGGGGATGTCAGAACTACACTCAAATGTTACCACACCAAGCAAGGCAAACTTATATGAAGGAAAGGACCCTGATGGGTCATATGGTATTTTACGAAAAATCGGCTAAGTCCCAAAATGGGGATGTCAGAACTACACTCAAATGTTACCACACCAAGCAAGGCAAACTTATATGAAGCAAAGGACCCTGATGGATCATATGGTATTTTACGAAAAATCGGCTAAGTCCCAAAATGGGGATGTCAGAACTACACTCAAATGTTACCACACCAAGCAAGGCAAACTTATATGAAGCAAAGGACCCTGATGGGTCATATGGTATGGATCGAAAAATCGGCTAAGTCCCAAAATGGGGATGTCAGAACTACACTCAAATGTTACCACACCAAGCAAGGCAAACTTATATGAAGCAAAGGACCCTGATGGGTCATATGGTATTTTACGAAAAATCGGCTAAGTCCCAAAATGGGGATGTCAGAACTACACTCAAATGTTACCACACCAAGCAAGGCAAACTTATATGAAGCAAAGGACCCTGATGGGTCATATGGTATTTTACGAAAAATCGGCTAAGTCCCAAAATGGTGATGTCAGAACTACACTCAAATGTTACCACACCAAGCAAGGCAAACTTATTTGAAGCAAAGGACCCTGATGGGTCATATGGTATTGATCGAAAAATCGGCTAAGTCCCAAAATGGGGATGTCAGAACTACACTCAAATGTTACCACACCAAGCAAGGCAAACTTATATGAAGCAAAGGACCCTGATGGGTCATATGGTATTGATTGAAAAATCGGCTAAGTCCCAAAATGGGGATGTCAGAACTACACTCATGTGTTACCACACCAAGCAAGGCAAACTTATATGAAGGCAAGGACCCTGATGGGTCATATGGTATTTTACGAAAAATCGGCTAAGTCCCAAAATGATGATGTCAGAACTACACTCAAATGTTACCACACCAAGCAAGGCAAACTTATATGAAGCAAAGGACCCTGATGGGTCATATGGTATTGATCGAAAAATCGGCTAAGTCCCAAAATGGGGATGTCAGAACTACACTCAAATGTTACCACACCAAGCAAGGCAAACTTATATGAAGCAAAGGACCCTGATGGGTCATATGGTATTTTACGAAAAATCGGCTAAGTCCCAAAATGATGATGTCAGAACTACACTCAAATGTTACCACACCAAGCAAGGCAAACTTATATGAAGCAAAGGACCCTGATGGGTCATATGGTATTGATCGAAAAATCGGCTAAGTCCCAAAATGGGGATGTCAGAACTACACTCAAATGTTACCACACCAAGCAAGGCAAACTTATATGAAGCAAAGGACCCTGATGGGTCATATGGTATTTTACGAAAAATCGGCTAAGTCCCAAAATGGGGATGTCAGAACTACACTCAAATGTTACCACACCAAGCAAGGCAAACTTATATGAAGCAAAGGACCCTGATGGGTCATATGGTATTGATTGAAAAATCGGCTAAGTCCCAAAATGGGGATGTCAGAACTACACTCAAATGTTACCACACCAAGCAAGGCAAACTTATATGAAGGCAAGGACCCTGATGGGTCATATGGTATTTTACGAAAAATCGGCTAAGTCCCAAAATGGGGATGTCAGAACTACACTCAAATGTTACCACACCAAGCAAGGCAAACTTATATGAAGCAAAGGACCCTGATGGGTCATATGGTATTGATTGAAAAATCGGCTAAGTCCCAAAATGGGGATGTCAGAACTACACTCAAATGTTACCACACCAAGCAAGGCAAACTTATATGAAGCAAAGGACCCATATGGGTCATATGGTATTTTACGAAAAATCGGCTAAGTCCCAAAATGATGATGTCAGAACTACACTCAAATGTTACCACACCAAGCAAGGCAAACTTATATGAAGCAAAGGACCCTGATGGGTCATATGGTATTTTACGAAAAATCGGCTAAGTCCCAAAATGGTGATGTCAGAACTACACTCAAATGTTACCACACCAAGCAAGGCAAACTTATATGAAGCAAAGGACCCTGATGGGTCATATGGTATTTTACGAAAAATCGGCTAAGTCCCAAAATGATGATGTCAGAACTACACTCAAATGTTACCACACCAAGCAAGGCAAACTTATATGAAGCAAAGGACCCTGATGGGTCATATGGTATTGATCGAAAAATCGGCTAAGTCCCAAAATGGGGATGTCAGAACTACACTCAAATGTTACCACACCAAGCAAGGCAAACTTATATGAAGCAAAGGACCCTGATGGGTCATATGGTATTTTACGAAAAATCGGCTAAGTCCCAAAATGGGGATGTCAGAACTACACTCAAATGTTACCACACCAAGCAAGGCAAACTTATATGAAGCAAAGGACCCTGATGGGTCATATGGTATTGATTGAAAAATCGGCTAAGTCCCAAAATGGGGATGTCAGAACTACACTCAAATGTTACCACACCAAGCAAGGCAAACTTATATGAAGGCAAGGACCCTGATGGGTCATATGGTATTTTACGAAAAATCGGCTAAGTCCCAAAATGGGGATGTCAGAACTACACTCAAATGTTACCACACCAAGCAAGGCAAACTTATATGAAGCAAAGGACCCTGATGGGTCATATGGTATTGATTGAAAAATCGGCTAAGTCCCAAAATGGGGATGTCAGAACTACACTCAAATGTTACCACACCAAGCAAGGCAAACTTATATGAAGCAAAGGACCCATATGGGTCATATGGTATTTTACGAAAAATCGGCTAAGTCCCAAAATGATGATGTCAGAACTACACTCAAATGTTACCATACCAAGCAAGGCAAACTTATATGAAGGAAAGGACCCATATGGGTCATATGGTATTTTACGAAAAATCGGCTAAGTCCCAAAATGAGGATGTCAGAACTACAATAAAAAGTTACCACACCAAGCAAGGCAAAGTACCTAGGTGAACCCTAGGAAGAAACACGGACCAAGTCAGATGGCCTAAGTCAATAGAACAAGTGACCTAGGCAAAGTTGTATGGCGCTGAGTACCCTGAAAAATCTGGTTAGTGTAGTTTAGACAGGGTAGGTTTTTGGGTCGGCCGAACCCCCTTATTTTGGGTTTTGGCCTCATCAAGAAGCTACACCTAGGCAAACTGCCTAGGGTGAAAGTGCGAAGACCAATCGAATAGTAAGACAAGTTTTGACCGATCGCCCTAGGCAAGCTTGTATGAAGAAAGGGACCCTAAGGGTCATATGGAAATACATGAAAAATCGGCTAAGTCCCAAAATTGGGATGTCAGAACTACACTAAAAAGTTACCACATCAAGCAAGGCAAACTACCTAGGTGAACCCTAGCAAGAAACACGGACCAAGTCAGATGGCCTAAGTCAAGAGTGCAAGTGACCTAGGCAAAGTTGTATGACGGTGAGGACCCTGAAAAATCTGGTTAGTGTAGTTTAGACAGGGGAGGTTTTTGGGTCGGCTGAACCTCCTTATTTTGGGTTTTGACCTCCTCAAGAAGCTACACCTAGGCAAACTGCCTAGGGTGAAAGTGCGAAGACCAATCGAATAGTAAGACAAGTTTTGACCGATCGCCCTAGGCAAGCTTGTATGAAGAAAGGGACCCTATGGGTCATATGGAAATACATGAAAAATCGGCTAAGTCCCAAAATTGGGATGTCTGAACTACACTAAAAAGTTACCACATCAAGCAAGGCAAAGTACCTAGGTGAACCCTAGGAAGAAACACGGACCAAGTCAGATGGCCTAAGTCAATAGAACAAGTGACCTAGGCAAAGTTGTATGGCGCTGAGGACCCTGAAAAATCTGGTTAGTGTAGTTTAGACAGGGTAGGTTTTTGGGTCGGCCGAACCCCCTTATTTTGGGTTTTGGCCTCATCAAGAAGCTACACCTAGGCAGTTTGCCTAGGGTGAAAGTGCGAAGACCAATCGAATAGTAAGACAAGTTTTGACCGATCGCCCTAGGCAAGCTTGTATGAAGAAAGGGACCCTAAGGGTCATATGGAAATACATGAAAAATCGGCTAAGTCCCAAAATTGGGATGTCAGAACTACACTAAAAAGTTACCACATCAAGCAAGGCAAACTACCTAGGTGAACCCTAGCAAGAAACACGGACCAAGTCAGATGGCCTAAGTCAAGAGTGCAAGTGACCTAGGCAAAGTTGTATGACGGTGAGGACCCTGAAAAATCTGGTTAGTGTAGTTTAGACAGGGGAGGTTTTTGGGTCGGCTGAACCTCCTTATTTTGGGTTTTGACCTCCTCAAGAAGCTACACCTAGGCAAACTGCCTAGGGTGAAAGTGCGAAGACCAATCGAATAGTAAGACAAGTTTTGACCGATCGCCCTAGGCAAGCTTGTATGAAGAAAGGGACCCTATGGGTCATATGGAAATACATGAAAAATCGGCTAAGTCCCAAAATTGGGATGTCTGAACTACACTAAAAAGTTACCACATCAAGCAAGGCAAAGTACCTAGGTGAACCCTAGCAAGAAACACGGACCAAGTCAGATGGCCTAAGTCTAGAGAACAAGTGACCTAGGCAAAGTTGTATGACGGTGAGGACCCTGAAAAATCTGGTTAGTGTAGTTTAGACAGGGGAGGTTTTTGGGTCGGCTGAACCTCCTTATTTTGGGTTTTGACCTCCTCAAGAAGCTACACCTAGGCAAACTGCCTAGGGTGAAAGTGCGAAGACCAATCGAATAGTAAGACAAGTTTTGACCGATCGCCCTAGGCAAGCTTGTATGAAGAAAGGGACCCTATGGGTCATATGGAAATACATGAAAAATCGGCTAAGTCCCAAAATTGGGATGTCTGAACTACACTAAAAAGTTACCACAGCAAGCAAGGCAAAGTACCTAGGTGAACCCTAGGAAGAAACACGGACCAAGTCAGATGGCCTAAGTCAAGAGTACAAGTGACCTAGGCAAAGTTGTATGGCGCTGAGGACCCTGAAAAATCGGGTTAGTGTAGTTCAGACAGGGGAGGTTTCTGGGTCGGCTGAACCTCCTTATTTCGGGTTTTGGCCTCCTCAAGAAGACAGACCTAGGCAAAGTGCCTAGGGTGAAAGTGCGAAGACCAATCGAATAGTAAGACAAGTTTTGACCGATCGCCCTAGGCAAGCTTGTATGAAGAAAGGGACCCTATGGGTCATATGGAAATATACGAAAAATCGGCTAAGTCCCGAAATTGGGATGTCTGAACTACACTAAAAAGTTACCACATCAAGCAAGGCAAAGTACCTAGGTGAACCCTAGGAAGAAACACGGACCAAGTCAGATGGCCTAAGTCAAGAGTACAAGTGACCTAGGCAAAGTTGTATGGCGCTAAGGACCATGAAAAATCGGGTTAGTGTAGTTAAGACAGGGGAGGTTTCAGGGTCGGCTGGACCTCCTTATTTCGGGTTTTGGCCTCCTCAAGAAGACAGACCTAGGCGAACTGCCTAGGGTGAAAGTGTGAAGACCAATCGAATAGTAAGACAAGTTTTGACCGATCGCCCTAGGCAAGCTTGTATGAAGAAAGGGACCCTATGGGTCATATGGAAATACATGAAAAATCGGCTAAGTCCCAAAATTAGGATGTCTGAACTACACTAAAAAGTTACCACATCAAGCAAGGCAAAGTACCTAGGTGAACCCTAGGAAGAAACACGGACCAAGTCGGATGGCCTAAGTCAAGAGTACAAGTGACCTAGGCAAAGTTGTATGGCGCTGAGGACCCTGAAAAATCGGGTTAGTGTAGTTCAGACAGGGGAGGTTTCAGGGTCGGCCGAACCTCCTTATTTCGGGTTTTGGCCTCCTCAAGAAGACAGACCTAGGCGAACTGCCTAGGGTGAAAGTGCGAAGACCAATCGAATAGTAAGACAAGTTTTGACCGATCGCCCTAGGCAAGCTTGTATGAAGAAAGGGACCCTATGGGTCATATGGAAATATACGAAAAATCGGCTAAGTCCCAAAATTGGGATGTCAGAACTACACTATAAAGTTACCACATTAGCAAGGCAGACTTGTATGAAGAACGGGACCCTGGTGAAAGTAGCAAATATCCCAAACCGAACATGAATATTATACACACAAGAGTACGAACATAAAGGAACACGGACCAAGCGTACCGAGAGAATCGGTACTATAGAACCCTCGTGGTTCTACACAAAGACTTTATGTTAGGGGTTCAAGCCCCATAGTACTCAAACGGTGACAGTAGCAAATATCCCAAAACGAACGTGAATCTTATTCACAAGAGTACGAACATAAAGGAACACGGACCAAGCGTACCGAGAGAATCGGTACTATAGAGCCCTCGTGGTTCTACACAAAGACTTTATGTTCGGGGTTCACACCCCAAATCGAACGTGGAATTTACTTTCTGATGGTCATGCGGTCGTCCAAAGGGGTCTAGTATCCTGGGATGACAAGCATCACGGGCACAGCTCGTATCAAAACAGTCGAAGAGGCCCGCGAAAGCTTGCTTTCCATGGCTATGCGATGCACAAATTGAGTTTACTCACCGTAGTATAAAACGAACGAACCGAACCTATCCGAGTAGGGATAATGGGCGCAGTAACATACTTCTGTGACCCAGCGAGAGTTGAACGAGGTGACATGAACTGTCAGTGGCTTATATCAGATGGGATACATACATGAGATTGCTTTCAAATCTACACTCGAAAACCTAACCAAGTAAAAGCGAACGTGGGGAGGATTCGAAACTGGTAACGAAATCTTAAGCTGGAAAGAGTCATCACTATGGATACATATTATGCGAAACCAATCAAGTGCTCAGTACTGATCCAAAACCTAAGAGCACTAGTGAACACCTTATTCTCACCCTAGTTCACATCCAAGTGATCGACCACGTGTGTGAAGCAAAGACCAATCGAATTCCTCAATGAACCGAACACTATGAACAAATGGCCAAAAACGTTATAACTATCCAAACATCCTACTATCTAGCGAAAGTCATCACGATGGAACCATACCATGATCTTTAACCTATAGCGCTCACCATATTCCTACCCAGAGTGCAAGTGAACAGATTGCCCACCCGTACCCAGTTCACAACCACGTGATCGACTAACATACCGAGGTTACCACAAGTCAAAGTTATACGTTTACAAGCGCAAGACCAATCGAAAACCCCGAAAGCAATCTCGACCCAAAATGTATTATCCGTGAGTGTAGTCGAGTCTCGTACTCGTCATCTGTAATCGTCGGATAGAATATCCAGTACACGGTTGTCTTTCCAAATGAAATCTACATACAGAACTCGCTCTTGGCAAATGGGTGGCAATGGCGCAATCAGGAGCGAGTTCCCGTCCGGGTGCCAAGTGATTGGCAAATGTCTGGGGGAAAGCAACCATATGTTGATTTGTCTGTTAGTGTACTGGGTGTTTGAGGTATGTAGTATCCACGCTTGGTTGGGTGTGTCAGAGGACCATGGATGCGTTCACAACCCCAATTGGGGTACATCGGGAATGATTTTGTGGAACCGATGTGCCCGGCACACACTAAGTTTTGTTGCAAGTTAATAGTGTGCCATGTCCGGGGGGGTTGTGATTAAACTCTGGTGAATTGCGTACTGTGGTGATTGGGGTATGAAAGCCCCGCAGTTGCAATGATCGGACGCGCCTAGCGTGTCCTTTAGTTGATGGTAGGGAAATGAAGGCCCTTGTCAGCTCACCTAAGTATTCATGGAAGTTTGGCATAAGGTCGCTGTGGTAGGGGTATGAAGGCCCCGTCAGCGCATGCACAATCGGGCGCACGAGCGCTTAGCGGAGTCGAATGCCGCTCAAGTGCCTGTCCGGTGCATCGGGTGTGTGTGATACGAGGGCAATGAGGTTCGCACGGGGGCTCGCCTCCCGTGTGCTACCGGACTTGACAACATATAGAACGTGGTGTTTGCTCCTCCGGGTGCAATGGGACAATGAACATTCGAACGCAAAGTCGGAATTCTGGTTGATCCTACCAGTAATATACGCTCGTCTCAAAGGTTAAGCCATGCATGTCTAAGTACAAACAGATTTAATGTGAAACCGCATAAGGCTCAGTATAACAGCTATAATTTTCGAGATCATCAACCTAGTTACTTGGATAACTGTGGAAAATCTAGAGCTAATACATGCAACATGCCAGGACCCTCGCGGGAACTGGTGCACTTATTAGTCAAACCAATCGCGGGTTCTCCGTGTCATTGAGTTGAAGTCTGGATAATGATGCTGATCGTATGGTCTCGCACCGACGACAGATCTCGCAAATATCTGCCCTATCAACTATGGATGGTAGTATAGAGGACTACCATGGTTGCAACGGGTAACGGGGAATCAGGGTTCGATTCCGGAGAGGGAGCCTGAGAAATGGCTACCACATCCAAGGAAGGCAGCAGGCGCGTAAATTACCCAATCCCGGGACGGGGAGGTAGTGACGAGAAATAACAATATGAAACTCTTTAATGATGTTTCATAATTGGAATGAGTAGAGCATAAATCCTTCTACGAGGATCAAGTGGAGGGCAAGTCTGGTGCCAGCAGCCGCGGTAATTCCAGCTCCACTAGCGTATATTAAAATTGTTGCGGTTAAAACGTTCGAAGTTGATACTTGTCCAACACAGTCCGGCTCCGCCGACCCGGTCAACCCGTGGTCGGTGGGCCAAGTCGGAATCTGGTTGCGACTCAATGGTGTGGTAGGGCACCAAGTCTGTGTCATGGTGTGCCCTTCAACGGGTGCAAGTGTAACATAGAGCTCGACCGCTCACGTTTACCTTGAACAAATTAGAGTGCTTAAAGCAGGGTGCCCAAACGCCCTAGAATAATCTTGCATGGAATAATGGAATACGACCTTGGTCTAATCTTTCATTGGTTTGTACTCAGACCGGAGGTAATGATTAACAGAAGTAGTTGGGGACACTAGTATTACGGCGCGAGAGGTGAAATTCGTAGACCGTCGTAAGACTAACTAAAGCGAAGGCATTTGTCAAGGATGCTTTCTTTAATCAAGAACGAAAGTTAGAGGATCGAAGGCGATTAGATACCGCCCTAGTTCTAACCGTAAACGATGCCAACTAGCAATTGGGAGACGCTACAACCAGGTGCTCTCAGTAGCTTCCGGGAAACCAAAGTCAGGTTCCGGGGGAAGTATGGTTGCAAAGTTGAAACTTAAAGGAATTGACGGAAGGGCACCACAATGAAATGGAGCTTGCGGTTCAATTTGACTCAACACGGGAAAACTTACCAGGTCCGAACTTATGGAGGTGAGACAGATTAATAGCTCTTTCTCAAATTTAAGGGTAGTGGTGCATGGCCGTTCTTAGTTCGTGGATTGATTTGTCTGGTTAATTCCGATAACGAACGTGACTCACATATGCTAACTAGAACGCAGTCAGCGTTAATGCGTCGATGCCGATTGGAACGGGTTAGGACCTTTCGGTGGAGTATGACCTGACACCTTCGCTGTTCGTGTGCGCAAGTGCACTTACGGTACGCTGCTTAGCAGGACAATTTGTGTTTAGCAAAATGAGATCGAGCGATAACAGGTCCGTGATGCCCTTAGATGTTCTGGGCTACACGCGTGCTACAATGTGGGTAGCAGCGTGTCTCCTATTCCGAGAGGAACGGGAAATCACTCAAATACTCACTTAGTAGGGATTATGGATTGCAATGGTCCATATGAACTCGGAACTTCTAGTAAGTGCTGGTCATCAGCCAGCGTTGAATACGTCCCTGCCCTTTGTACACACCGCCCGTCGCTACTACCGATGGATTATTTAGTGAGGTCTTTGGAGATGATCGTTCGCTGGATCCTCGTGAACCGCGTCTGCTTTATCGAAGTTGACCGAACTTGATGATTTAGAGGAAGTAAAAGTCGTAACAAGGTTTCCGTAGGTGAACCTGCGGAAGGATCATTAGTGGCCAAGTGATCCTTCCAGAAGTCCGAACCTGCGGGTTGAGACTTCGGCACAAGTTGCCATATGATAATTGACGAAACACTATAGAAGTCCGAACCTGCGGGTTGAGACTCAGGCACAAGTTGCCATATGAAAGTTGACGAAACACTAACAAGTCCGAACCTGCGGGTTGAGACTTAGGCACACGTTGCCTTATACATGACTTCGAACAAATACACAAGTCCGAACCTGCGGGTTGAGACTTAGGCACAAGTTGCCTTATACATGACTTCGAACAAATACACAAGTCCGAACCTGCGGGTTGAGACTTAGGCACAAGTTGCCATATGAAAGTTGACGAAACACTAACAAGTCCGAACCTGCGGGTTGAGACTTAGGCACACGTTGCCTTATACATGACTTCGAACAAATACACAAGTCCGAACCTGCGGGTTGAGACTTAGGCACAAGTTGCCTTATACATACATTGGCCAAATAAACAGAAGTCCGAACCTGCGGGTTGAGACTTAGGCACAAGTTGCCATATTATATTCGATCAAACACTAAGTAGTCCGAACCTGCGGGTTGAGACTCAAGACCGTAACAAGATGTCACTATACAAGTCCGAACCTAAGGGTTGAGACTTAATGCGATCTAGATACCAAGTTGACATCCAATACCTGTTGAGCAAAACCAAAGATTCCCTGTTCTCGAATGATTACACTATATAACAGGGAATCATGAAGAAATCAAGCAAGCGTGAAACAAAGTCATCACTTGGGCATGCTCGATAGCCAACCACATGACCTTAACCTAAGAGAGCATGCAAACCACATGATACCTATAAACGATTAACCCGCCCTAGTTCAATCGTTCACCAAGTGATGACTTCAGTATGGCTAAGAGAAAAACTTTTAAATGGGAAAAACTCTAAGTCCGAACCTCCGGGTTGAGACTTCCGCGTCGGAGGTGGGCGCACCTCCTATCCGAAAGATGATGAATCAGGGGTGTTCGGTCAGCAATGGTCGGATGCCCCGTCGTAGTCCAACTATGACAATCAAAGTCAAGACCTCCGGGTTGAGACTTTCCGCGAGTACAAGCATAAAGGAACACGGACCAAGCCGTACCGAGAGAATCGGTACTAGAGCCCTCGTGGTTCTACATTGAGAGAGCCCTCGTGGTTCTCATTAGGGGCTTTATGCAAGTCGTACTCAATACTGTGGTGTGAAGTATAAAGTATAGTCCTCGCCTGGTCCACGCTGCTTCGGCGGTCCTGGGTAAGATAGTTAATTCTAGCTTGCCCTATAGTGGAATGAGGACACTTAATGCTTCGTCTTTTAGCGGCGGCTAGACTCCTCCTCACGGGGAACGAGTTGACGCGCACAGCGGCGGCTTACGCACTATGGCAATCATGGATGCCTGAAGATTCCGTGAAGTTCTCCCCTGGTCCACGCTGCCTCGGCAGTCCTGGGTAAAATGGAATATTTCCAGCTTGCCCTATAGTGGAAGAGGACTATCCAACAATACAAAGTCAAGACCTCCGGGTTGAGACTTTCCGCGTCGGTGGTGTCGCGCACCGCCTATCCGAAAGATGGTGTAACAGGGGTGTTCGATCAGCAATGGTCGGATGCCCCGTCATAGTCCAACTATGACAACCAAAGTCAAGACCTCCGGGTTGAGACTTTCCGCGTCCGGAGGTACGCGTACCGCCTACCCGAAAGATGGTGTGCTTCTGGGGTATTCGATGAGTCGGATACCCCGTCGTAGTCCAACTATGACAATCAAAGTCAAGACCTCCGGGTTGAGACTTCCGCGTCCGGAGGTACGCGTACCGCCTACCCGAAAGATGGTGTGCTTCTGGGGTATTCGATGAGTCGGATACCCCGTCGTAGTCCAACTATGACAATCAAAGTCAAGACCTCCGGGTTGAGACTTCCGCGTCCGGAGGTACGCGTACCGCCTACCCGAAAGATGGTGAATCAGGGGTGTTCGATCAGCAATGGTCGGATGCCCCGTCGTAGTCCAACTATGACAATCAAAGTCAAGACCTCCGGGTTGAGACTTTCTAAGAGTACAAGCATAAAGGAACACGGACCAAGCCGTACCGAGAGAATCGGTACTAGAGCCCTTGTGGTTCTACATTGAGAGAGCCCTCGTGGTTCTCATTAGGGGCTTTATGCAAGAAGTACTCAATACTGTGGTGTGAAGTATAAAGTATAGAGTCCTCCACTGGTCCACGCTGCTCCGGCGGTCCTGGGTAAGATAGTTCATTCTAGCTTGCCCTATGTGGAAGAGGACTCAATACCCTACCTGTTGAGCTTGAAACAAAGTCATCACTTGGGCATGCTCATATTGCCATACACAATTACATTATATTCGAATGAGCATGCAAGCGACCCTATATAGACCGAACCAAAACGATAGATACCGCCGTAGTTCACCCCCACCAAGTGATGACTTCAGTATGGCTAGTGTGTGAAGTATAAAGTATAGTCCTCCCCTGGTCCACACTGCTTCGGCGGTCCTGGGTAAGATAGTTAGTTCTAGCTTGCCCTATGTGGAAGAGGACACAATACTTAATACTTAGAGTACAAGCATAAAGGAACACGGACCAAGCCGTACCGAGAGAATCGGTACTAGAGCCCTCGTGGTTCTACATTGAGAGAGCCCTCGTGGTTCTCATTAGGGGCTTTATGCAAGTCGTACTCAATACTGTGGTGTGAAGTATAAAGTATAGAGTCCTCCACTGGTCCACGCTGCTCCGGCGGTCCTGGGTAAGATAGTTCATTCTAGCTTGCCCTATGTGGAAGAGGACTCAATACCCTACCTGTTGAGCTTGAAACAAAGTCATCACTTGGGCATGCTCATATTGCCATACAATATTCCATTATCTACTAATGAGCATGCAGCTATATGATTATAACCTGTAAACGATTACCCCGCCGTAGTTCAGCGCTTCAACCAAGTGATGACTTCAGTATGGCTAGTGTGTGAAGTATAAAGTATAGTCCTCCCCTGGTCCACACTGCTTCGGCGGTCCTGGGTAAGATAGTTAGTTCTAGCTTGCCCTATGTGGAAGAGGACACCATACTTAATACTGTGGTGTAATGAACAAAGTATAGTCCTCCACTGGTCCACGCTGCTTCGGCGGTCCTGGGTAAGATAGTTAGTTCTAGCTTGCCCTATGTGGAAGAGGGCATACAAGACAAAGTATAGTTCTCCCCTGGTCCACGCTGCTTCGGCGGTCCTGGGTAAGATAGTTAATTCTAGCTTGCCCTATGTGGAAGAGAGCATACATGAACCAAGAACGAAGGTTAGATCGAGGAATGATTCGACAACTAACCGATGGTATGAAATGTGAAGAATTCAAGCAAGCACACAATCAAGTCATCACTTGGGCATGCTCGATAGCCAACCTCATGACATTAACCTAGTAGAGCATGCGAAAACCAATATATATGTAAACGATGCCTCCCTAGTTCAGCGCTTCAACCAAGTGATGACTTCAGAATGGCTAAATCAAATCGGTTCAAACCATACCATCGGTATCCTATTGAAACACACAAGTCGATATCAAACCTCATGATTGTGT
>NW_026525065.1:30000-55000 GCF_943734705.1 Anopheles coustani
GGTGAACACTTGGCGGTACTTGCACTTGGCTGTGCTTGGACTTGAAGGTGGGATCCGGCTGGCCTAGGCCATTGGTGGTTGGTTGGTGGGTTAGCCCTTAGCTGGGCTGGCTGGCTGGCTGGCCATCGGTGGTGTGGTGTGGTGAGGTGTGTGGAGTCGAGCATCGCGCGCCGTTGCCTTCTTCGGAGTGTTGTAGGTACGCAAGTGCTTGCAATGCAAAGAGGTTGGTGATGGAGTGACATTGCCTTCACCATGGAGTTGCGGGTACTTAGGTACTTGCAAGGAGATGGTGGTATGGTGGTGTTGCGTGTGTGGTGTTCGATTAGAAAGATATAATTTCTAAGTCCGGATTAGTGCTGTCAGTGGGGCCGCCGCTAACAGGTCCTGCACGGCCACCGTGGGGCTTGACTTGGCGCTATTCCGGACTTGGGGCGATCACGATGTCCCCGTGCGGGACTTAGAAGATGGAAGAACACAAGTACCCTTATCCCATGACTTGTGAGCGATTGGCATACGTTACCACATGAAGAGAAAAATTGGCTAAGTCCCGGATCCATATTATATGAAGAGAAAAATCGGCTAAGTCCCGGATCCATATTATATGAAGAGAAAAATTGGCTAAGTCCCGGATCCATATTATATGAAGAGAAATATCGGCTAAGTCCAGGATCCATATTATATGAAGAGAAAAATCGGCTAAGTCCAGGATCCATATATTATAACCTAATAATCGGCTAAGTCCAGGATCCAAATTATATGAAGCGAAAAATCGGCTAAGTCCAGGATCCATATATAATAACCTAATAATCGGCTAAGTCCAGGATCCATATAATATGAAGAGAAAAATCGGCTAAGTCCGAGATTGGGTCTGTCAGAAATACACTTCCAAGTTACCACACAAGCAAGCAAGATGGCCTAGTGATGGATCCATATGATATGAGGAGAAAAATCGGCTAAGTCCCAGATTGGGTCTGTCAGAAATACACTTCCAAATTACCACACAAGCAAGCAAGATGGCCTAGTGAGGGATCCATATAATATGAATAGAAAAATCGGCTAAGTCCGAGATTGGGTCTGTCGGAAATACACTATCAAGTTACCACACAAGCAAGCAAGATGGCCTAGTGATGGATCCATATGATATGAAGAGAAAAATCGGCTAAGTCCCAGATTGGGTCTGTCAGAAATACACTTCCAAGTTACCACACAAGCAAGCAAGATGGCCTAGTGATAGATCCATATGATATGAAGAGAAAAATCGGCTAAGTCCTAGATCCATATAATATGAAGAGAAAAATCGGCTAAGTCCCAGATTGGGTCTGTCAGACATACACTTCGAAGTTACCACACAAGCAAGCAAGTTGGCCTAGTGATGGATCCATATGATATGAAGAGAAAAATCGGCTAAGTCCCAGATTGGGTCTGTCAGAAATACACTTCCAAGTTACCACATAAGCAAGCAAGATGGCCTAGTGATGGATCCATATAATATGAAGAGAAAAATCGGCTAAGTCCCAGATTGGCTCTGTCAGACATACACTTTCAAGTTACCACACAAGCAAGCAAGTTGGCCTAGTGATGGATCCATATGATATGAAGAGAAAAATCGGCTAAGTCCCAGATTGGGTCTGTCAGAAATACACTTCCAAGTTACCACATAAGCAAGCAAGATGGCCTAGTGATGGATCCATATAATATGAAGAGAAAAATCGGCTAAGTCCCAGATTGGCTCTGTCAGACATACACTTTCAAGTTACCACACAAGCAAGCAAGATGGCCTAGTGATGGATCCATATAATATGAAGAGAAAAATCGGCTAAGTCCCAGATTGGGTCTGTCAGAAATACACTTCCAAGTTACCACACAAGCAAGCAAGATTGCCTAGTGATGGATCCATTTGATATGAAGAGAAAAATCGGCTAAGTCCCAGATTGGGTCTGTCAGAAATACACTTCCAAGTTACCAGACAAGCAAGCAAGATGGCCTAGTGATGGATCCATATGATATGAAGAGAAAAATCGGCTAAGTCCGAGATTGGGTCTGTCAGACATACACTTCCAAGTTACCACACAAGCAAGCAAGTTACCACATGAAGAGAAAGCCGGCAAAGTCCGGGAATGTTACCACATGAACTGGAAAATGGGCAAAAACCTACCTTCACAGGGAACGTGAATAACTAAGGCTGTAGACATCGGATCGACAAGCCAAAGACTGATATGGAAAAGAAATGAGTAGTACTAGCTTTCCTGAGAGTTGCAGAGCTTAGACTGCATATGAACGGAAGTTATTAAGCGTCAAAGTCAGAAAAGTTGCCCGAAGGAACACAAGTTCCAACTTAGAGCATGAATACCGCCTAGACGGTAAGAGGTACGGCCAGGCTGAGGAATAAGAAAATGTTGGCCAACATGTTCCCTAACTATCCCCCGAAGACCGCAAAGCAATCCAACATCAACCAAGAAAGTTATAGCCCGATCAAGGAAACACCTACTTTGCACCGATATTGCACCAAATATATGTACCAAGCACCTTCGGTTGCATACCTGCAGGGGCTTACCATAGTAGGCCATGGAAGACCGATGTACCGAACATAATCACTTTCTATCTCCTCGGGTGTTGGAGATAGCGCTTTGCGGTAAAAGAACGAAAGTTAGACCATATCTTGGTGCATCTTTTTGCCCGAGAACACAAGACCCTATCTACCAAGGCAAGAAAGTTGTGTGGGGACAAAATGTCCATAAGTGCCCAAAGTGGCACACTTGAACCATATATTCGAGAAAAACACAAGTGTGGGCCCGAGCTAGCGAGTTGAAATGTTCCGACCGTCAGTAGCCCTAATCAAGGCGCACTTATTATTATATGGGGCCAAAGTGCCAGCTAGTCTCCAAGTGGGCCATATGGGTGTTCTAAGGTTTGCACCCAAATGAGGAAAAAACAGGGTAAGGTACGGTGTACCTCGAATAACTCGGGCTGTGGATGGCCGAGCAAGACAAACGACATAGCGTTGGAAAGGTCTCAATGAGACCTAACTACCCTGATAATATGAAGGCATAGACTTGAACGACCGAGAATTTATTAGGTGCACAAGTGGTGAAGTTGCACCAAAGTCCGTGTTACCCGAAGTGGTACACGAACACCCAATATTCGACCAAAACACAAGTTTGCGCACGAGCTAGCGAGCTACATTGTTCTGACCGTCAGTAGCCCTTACCAAGACACGCATTTGATTATATAGGGCCAAGCCGCTAGCTCGACTCGAAGTCGGTCATATGGTTGGTTGATGGTTTGGACCGACCACGTGGTGTACCAAGGTGATGTACCTTTCATGAATTAAAACTCTGGCTGTATGGCACTGAGCGACAAGCTAAGGTGTGATTTGGAATAGTCTTGAGTGGGACTATTTAGGAAAAATGCGAACAAAAAATCACAAATTCCTTGGGCGAAGCTATTAGCGAAACATAGAGCAAATTGGTACCAAAAACTATGGAAATGGGACTTGAGTCAAAAATAACCGCAAGTTGGAGAAGAGATAGCAAGCTTGCGTAGAACAATTATATTTGGTGCATGGTATCACCAACAAAAAAGTATATGGGGCCAAGGTGCTGGCTGGCCTCCAAAGTGGAGATATGGGCGATCCAAAGTTTGTACCCAAGTACGAACAAGTATGGAAAAAACAGGGTAAGGTACCAAGTACCATTAATAACTTCGGCTGTAGATGGCCGAGCGAGGCAAACGGCTCACCGTTGGAAAGGTCTTGGGGAGACCTATCTACCCTGAAAGTTTCATGAGGCTGAGTCGAAATACCACGGAGATAGTAGGTGATGATGGTCCAATTCGGGGACCAAGTCGCAGGAAATGGCACTTGACCAAAATCACCCTTGGAAGGTGAATACCGGCTTACCGGTAAGAGATAGCGACTTGACGTAGAATATTCATAAGTTGGGCGTGTAGAGATGCAACTTTTATTATATGGGGCCAACCCGGTCAGGGTGCTCCAAGTCGGTCGTTTGGTCGGTTTATGGTTTGGGCCGACCACGTGGTGTACCAAGTTGAGGTACCTTTCATGAATTATAACTCGGTCAGTTTGCCACCGAGCGACAAGCTGCGGTGTGTTTTGGAATGGTCTTGAGTGGGACTATCAAGGAAAAATACCAATCGAAAATCAGCTTGTCCATGGCCGAAGCTATTAGTGAAACATATAGCAAAATGGGTCCAAAAACGAATGAAATGGGAATTGGACCAAGAATAACGGCAAGTTGGAGAAGAGATAGCAAGTTGGCGTAGAACAATTATATTTGGTGCATGGCATGACCAACAAAAAAGTATATGGGGCCAAGGTGCTGGCTGGCCTCCAAAGTGGAGATATGGGCGATCCAAAGTTTGTACCCAAGTACGAACAAGTATGGCAAAAACAGGGTAAGGTACCAAGTACCATTAATAACTTCGGCTGTAGATGGCCGAGCGAGGCAAACGGCTCACCGTTGGAAAGGTCTTGGGGAGACCTATCTACCCTGAAAGTTTCATGAGGCTGAGTTGAAAGACCACGGAGATATTAGGTGATGATGGTCCAATTCGGGGACCAAGTCGCAGGAAATGGCACTTGACCAAAATCACCCTTGGAAGGTGAATACCGGCTTACCGGTAAGAGATAGCGACTTGGCGTAGAATATTCATAAGTTGGGCGTGTAGAGATGCAACTTTTATTATATGGGGCCAACCCGGTCAGGGTGCTCCAAGTCGGTCGTTTGGTCGGTTTATGGTTTGGGCCGACCACGTGGTGTACCAAGTTGAGGTACCTTTCATGAATTATAACTCGGTCAGTTTGCCACCGAGCGACAAGCTGCGGTGTGTTTTGGAATGGTCTTGAGTGGGACTATCAAGGAAAAATACCAATCGAAAATCAGCTTGTCCATGGCCGAAGCTATTAGTGAAACATATAGCAAAATGGGTCCAAAAACGAATGAAATGGAAATTGGACCAAGAATAACGGCAAGTTGGAGAAGAGATAGCAAGTTGGCGTAGAACAATTATATTTGGTGCATGGCATGACCAACAAAAAAGTATATGGGGCCAAGGTGCTGGCTGGCCTCCAAAGTGGAGATATGGGCGATCCAAAGTTTGTACCCAAGTACGAACAAGTATGGCAAAAACAGGGTAAGGTACCAAGTACCATTAATAACTTCGGCTGTAGATGGCCGAGCGAGGCAAACGGCTCACCGTTGGAAAGGTCTTGGGGAGACCTATCTACCCTGAAAGTTTCATGAGGCTGAGTTGAAAGACCACGGAGATATTAGGTGATGATGGTCCAATTCGGGGACCAAGTCGCAGGAAATGGCACTTGACCAAAATCACCCTTGGAAGGTGAATACCGGCTTACCGGTAAGAGATAGCGACTTGGCGTAGAATATTCATAAGTTGGGCGTGTAGAGACGCAACTTTCATTATATGGGGGCAACCCGGTCGAGGTGCTCCAAGTCGGTCGTTTGGTCGGTTTATGGTTTGGGCCGACCACGTGGTGTACCAAGTTGAGGTACCTTTCATGAATTATAACTCGGTCAGTTTGCCACCGAGCGACAAGTTTCGGTGTGATTTAAAATTGTCTTGAGTGGGACTATCTAGGAAAAATACAAATAGAAAATCAGCATGTCCATGGACGAAGCTATTAGTGAAACATATAGCAAAACGGGTCCGAAAACGAATGAAATGGGATTTGGACCAAGTAAAACGGCAAGTTAGAGAAGAGATAGCAAGTTGGCGTAGAACAATTATATTTAGTGCATGGTATGACCAAGAAAAAAGTATATGGGGCAAAGGTGCTGGCTGGCCTCCAAAGTGGAGATATGGGCGATACAAAGTTTGTACCCAAGTATGGCAAAAACTGGTAGAGGTACCTTTCATGAATTACTGCTCAGGCTGTATGGCACTTAGCGGGACGCTTGGCTCTGGTATGGAATAGTCTTGAGTGGGACTATCAAGGAAAAATACGAACAAAAAATCACCATGTCCACGGACGAAGGTATTAGCGAAACTTAGAGCGAAATTGCGACCAAGTCGCTGGAAATGGCCCTTGGACCAAGTATACCGTCAAGGCGGTACGAGATAGCGAGTTGACGTAGAACATTTATAAGTTTGCCTACAAGAGACAAAAGTTTAGTTATATGGGGCCAACCCGCTCAGGGTTGTCCAAGTCGGTCATATGGCTGATCGAAATTTTCGACCAAGTACTGAGAAAACAGGGTAAGGTACCGTGTACCTCGAATAACTTTGGCTGTAGATGTCCGAGCGAGGCGAACGGCATAGCGTTGGAAAGGTCTTGAGGTGTTCTAGGCACCCTGAAAGTATGAGAAGGCTACCTGGAAAACTCGTGGAGATATTAGAGAAACATAGGGCCCAAAAGATACCAAGTCGCAGGAAATGGGCCCTCCATGAACACCCTAAAATCCCAATTACGGCTAAGTTGCAGGCCAGCTAGCGAAGTGAAATGTTCTAGGCATAACTAGAACACGTTAAGGCGCAACTTTTTGAATCAGAACTTTTTTCGATATCTGGCCCCCAAAGGGGGGATATGGTCGATCCAAGGATTTTTCCAAGTTTCGGTACTTTTTACGGTATCGCTCATAGCTCCGGCTGTATGCAAGCAAATGACAATCTAAGACATGATTTGGAAAGGTATTGAGCAGTTCTAACGTAAGTTAGAACACAGCGAAGCGCTATCGGTTCATGGCAAGGCCGATATAAGCAGTCAAAGATGAAAAATGTTGACAAAATGAACAAAAATTACCTTGGTACGCGAATAGCGGCCAGGGATGAAGAGGTACGAAGGTGGTGTAGAAGAATTATAATTAGGGCTTGGTACGCTCTAAAAGTTTGCCGAAGACCGCAAAGCGCTCAGACCCATAGAAAGTGGCCATTTGGGCCGAACAGTGCGTGCAAAGAGGTGAAAATGCAAAAATTGCACTTTGTGGGGCGATTTGCGGGGGGAAGGAGGGGTCGGAGGGCAAAATGTCCCTTGACCAAAAAGTCTTATCTCGTCGAGATCTACAACATTGCCGAAGACTGCAAAGCGCTAGCTCGCAATCGAAAAATCGAGAATTTGAAAATTTTCTAAGTCTTGGGCTCCCTAAGGAAAAGTTTCAAAAATCACGTTTGTCCCCAATTTTGAAGGGGAAGGAGTCGGTTCCGGGGCATGGTGTCTTCGGCAAAAAGTCTTATCTTTTTGCGTACTTTCGACTAGTTCAATAAAAATTTTTGACCCAAAATTTGTTCGGCGGACCCCTAGGTCGAAAAACCCGAAAAAATCCCAAAAAAGTCGAAAATGTCGAAAAATGAGAAAACCTCATATTCGGACTCTACACGAGCCCCAGATATTGAAAAGTGAAATCCGCGGTCGATTTGGAACAAAAAATTGACCTAGGCAAAGTTGTATGGAGGTAAGGACCCCTGAGAAAAAAGTTTGGTCCCGAGGCTCCTTGGACCACCAAGTCCCTAGGTCGGACCAAAATCGGAAAAAATCCGACCGAAGTCGAAAGTGTCGAAAATTTTAAAAAACCCCTTTTGGGGCCCTATGGCCTCCCTAGATAATGAAAAGTGAGGTCCGCGGCCGATCCGGAAGAAAAACTTGACCTAGGGAAACTTGTATGACGGTGGGGACCCAAAAAAATTTCGATGAGTGTAGTTTAGACAGGCCGGAAAATGTATCGGTGGTCCGTATCAAGGGACGTCTTTTAGTTCCATGGGGTGGTGGTCGTCGAACAAAGTCGCCTAGGTCGACCACCAGAAAGACCAGTCGTGTTGTAATGGATGTTTTGGCCACTTTGCTAGGGAAACCTAGTAGGTCGAAGCAAATTTGGGGTTCGAGATGAGTTGGTGAAAGTTGGTCCAACCTAGGTGTGCTTGGTGGAGGTTGACCATGAAAGTAGAGCATGATGGGAATGACCATAACTTTGGTTCTAGATGTCGGATCGGTACATTTTAGGCAGTTTTGGAAAGGTGAAGGCCTGCTCTAGCTATGTATCCTACCAAGCTGAGCGCCTACTAGTGACCCGGAGGAGGTATTAAGGGTCAAAGGCAAAAAGGGGTACCCTAAAGTGCATGTGACCAAGAAAATGGGAAAAACGGTATCGCCTATAGCTCAGGCTGTATGGCTCGGATCGGAAAGCTTGGATATGCGTTGGAAAGGTCTTGACGAGCGCTAGCTATGTGTCCTACCAAGCGAAGCGCTAGGTGTTGAGCAAGTCGGTCATATTAGAGGGCAAAGGTGAAAAATGGTGGTTTAGAGGCGAAAATTCACCTTATGATCGAAAATAGCGGGCGAACGATAAGAGCTACGAACACGGCGTAAAACAATCATAAGTACGTTACCTCAAGACCTAACTTTGGCCAATATAGAGCGAGAAGATCGGAGGTACCCAAGAGGGTGATATGGCTGGTTCAAAGTTGGACCAAAACGAGACTTGAGAAATGGGTTGAAACACGGTATCGCGAATAACTCAGGCTGTATGGAACGGATCGACAAGCTAAGATCAGTGTTGGAAAGGTCGAACCGAGCGCTAACTATAATCCCAAACAACCGAAGCGCTAAGTGTTGAGCAAAACTGAGTTATTAAGCGACAAAGTGGAAAAATAATACCAAAATGGCCAAAAATCACACAAGACCAAGAATACCGAGCAGGCGGTAAGAGATAGCGGGTTGACGTAGAATACTTATAAGTTTGCCTCTACGAGACCTAAAAGTCGTCCATAGACAGCGAGAAGATCGGACCACTCTGGAAGGGTGATACGAGTGGTCAAAAATTGGCAAAAATGAAACATGGCTAAAATGGATTTGACTTGTGCACCATGTAGCTCCGGCTGTATGGCATGGATTGTTAAGCTAGGATATGTTTTGGAAAGGTAACACCCAGCGCTAGATACGACTAGAAGAAAGCAAAGCGCTAACTAGCATGATTTGGAAGTTATTAAGTGTCAAAGTCGAAAAATGTTACCAAAATTGAAACTCGAGTACATTGGGCCAAAAAGTACAAGTTGTGAAATTTGGACTTACGAGTAAAATACCGAGCAGGCGGTAAGAGATAGAGACTTGGTGTAGAACAATTATATGTTGGGCATGTTATAACCTATATTTGGCCCGAACATAGTGACGAGATCGGTGGTACCCAAAAGGGTGGTACAGGTGTTAGATGGTTTTCCCAGAGCATAAGCTCCACATGATATGGAAAACGGGAAACATCATAACTTCGGCTGTATGGCATGGAATGGAACGAACAAGGTATCGATGGAAAGAGAAAAGGTAGCGCTAACTATAATTCCTACCAAGCAAAGCGCTAGCATGTGACCGTTCGGGTGTTATTGTGAGTCAAAGTCAGAAATTGTTACCACGAGAGGCGAAAATCCGACTAAGTCCATGAATACCGGGCTGGCGGTAAGAGATACGGCTTGGCCGTAGAACATTTATAAGTTGGCCAATACAAGACCTAAGTTTCGTCCATAGACGACAAGAAGATCGAAGATACGTGAAGGTGAGATATGGGCGTCCCAAAGTGGGCCTTTGAAAAAGTGACAAACTTCCCTTATAACAGCATACACCAAATATCTCTGGCTCTATGGCACCGAATAAGAAGTTGAGGTCAGCGATAGAAAGGTGATAGTCAGCGCTAAATATCATACGAACAGAGTGAAGCGCTAAAGGGAAAGGATCTTGGTGATATAAGGTGACAAAGTCGAGAAAAGTTGCCTCAAAATCATGAAAAATGTGAAAAAATGGCTAAGTCCCGGGTGCCTTAAGGGCAGGTTGATCGAATGTACCGAGCTGGCGGTACGAGATAGAGACTTGGTGTAGAACAATTATATGTTTGGCATGGCAAGACCTACATTTGGTCAATACAAAGTGAGAAGATCAAAGAAACCCGTAAGGGTGATATTGGTGTCCAAAGGTAAAAAGCACTAAGTCTTGGGAAACTTATATGAAGAAAAAGGACCCTGATGGGTCATATAGGATGGATCGAAAAATCGGCTAAGTCCCAAAATGGGGATGTCAGAACTACACTCAAATGTTACCACACCAAGCAAGGCAAACTTATATGAAGCAAAGGACCCTGATGAGTCATATGGTATTGGTCGAAAAATCGGCTAAGTCCCAAAATGGGGATGTCAGAACTACACTCATGTGTTACCACACCAAGCAAGGCAAACTTATATGAAGCAAAGGACCCTGATGGGTCATATGGTATTGATCGAAAAATCGGCTAAGTCCCAAAATGGGGATGTCAGAACTACACTCAAATGTTACCACACCAAGCAAGGCAAACTTATATGAAGGCAAGGACCCTGATGGGTCATATGGTATTGATCGAAAAATCGGCTAAGTCCCAAAATGGGGATGTCAGAACTACACTCAAATGTTACCACACCAAGCAAGGCAAACTTATATGAAGGCAAGGACCCTGATGGGTCATATGGTATTGATCGAAAAATCGGCTAAGTCCCAAAATGGGGATGTCAGAACTACACTCAAATGTTACCACACCAAGCAAGGCAAACTTATATGAAGGCAAGGACCCTGATGGGTCATATGGTATTTTACGAAAAATCGGCTAAGTCCCAAAATGGGGATGTCAGAACTACACTCATGTGTTACCACACCAAGCAAGGCAAACTTATATGAAGGCAAGGACCCTGATGGGTCATATGGTATTTTACGAAAAATCGGCTAAGTCCCAAAATGGTGATGTCAGAACTACACTAAAATGTTACCACACCAAGCAAGGCAAACTTATATGAAGGCAAGGACCCTGATGGGTCATATGGTATTTTACGAAAAATCGGCTAAGTCCCAAAATGGTGATGTCAGAACTACACTAAAATGTTACCACACCAAGCAAGGCAAACTTATATGAAGCAAAGGACCCTGATGGGTCATATGGTATGGATCGAAAAATCGGCTAAGTCCCAAAATGGGGATGTCTGAACTACACTCAAATGTTACCACATCAAGCAAGGCAAACTTATATGAAGGAAAGGACCCTGATGGGTCATATGGTATTTTACGAAAAATCGGCTAAGTCCCAAAATGGGGATGTCAGAACTACACTCATGTGTTACCACACCAAGCAAGGCAAACTTATATGAAGGCAAGGACCCTGATGGGTCATATGGTATTTTACGAAAAATCGGCTAAGTCCCAAAATGGTGATGTCAGAACTACACTAAAATGTTACCACACCAAGCAAGGCAAACTTATATGAAGGCAAGGACCCTGATGGGTCATATGGTATTTTACGAAAAATCGGCTAAGTCCCAAAATGGTGATGTCAGAACTACACTAAAATGTTACCACACCAAGCAAGGCAAACTTATATGAAGGCAAGGACCCTGATGGGTCATATGGTATGGATCGAAAAATCGGCTAAGTCCCAAAATGGGGATGTCTGAACTACACTCAAATGTTACCACATCAAGCAAGGCAAACTTATATGAAGGAAAGGACCCTGATGGGTCATATGGTATTTTACGAAAAATCGGCTAAGTCCCAAAATGGGGATGTCAGAACTACACTCATGTGTTACCACACCAAGCAAGGCAAACTTATATGAAGGCAAGGACCCTGATGGGTCATATGGTATTTTACGAAAAATCGGCTAAGTCCCAAAATGATGATGTCAGAACTACACTCAAATGTTACCATACCAAGCAAGGCAAACTTATATGAAGCAAAGGACCCTGATGGGTCATATGGTATTTTACGAAAAATCGGCTAAGTCCCAAAATGGGGATGTCTGAACTACACTCAAATGTTACCACACCAAGCAAGGCAAACTTATATGAAGGAAAGGACCCTGATGGGTCATATGGTATGGATCGAAAAATCGGCTAAGTCCCAAAATGGGGATGTCAGAACTACACTCAAATGTTACCACACCAAGCAAGGCAAACTTATATGAAGGCAAGGACCCTGATGGGTCATATGGTATTTTACGAAAAATCGGCTAAGTCCCAAAATGGGGATGTCAGAACTACACTCAAATGTTACCACACCAAGCAAGGCAAACTTATATGAAGCAAAGGACCCTGATGGGTCATATGGTATTGATTGAAAAATCGGCTAAGTCCCAAAATGGGGATGTCAGAACTACACTCAAATGTTACCACACCAAGCAAGGCAAACTTATATGAAGCAAAGGACCCATATGGGTCATATGGTATTTTACGAAAAATCGGCTAAGTCCCAAAATGATGATGTCAGAACTACACTCAAATGTTACCATACCAAGCAAGGCAAACTTATATGAAGGAAAGGACCCATATGGGTCATATGGTATTTTACGAAAAATCGGCTAAGTCCCAAAATGAGGATGTCAGAACTACACTAAAAAGTTACCACACCAAGCAAGGCAAAGTACCTAGGTGAACCCTAGGAAGAAACACGGACCAAGTCAGATGGCCTAAGTCAATAGAACAAGTGACCTAGGCAAAGTTGTATGGCGCTGAGGACCCTGAAAAATCTGGTTAGTGTAGTTTAGACAGGGTAGGTTTTTGGGTCGGCCGAACCCCCTTATTTTGGGTTTTGGCCTCATCAAGAAGCTACACCTAGGCAAACTGCCTAGGGTGAAAGTGCGAAGACCAATCGAATAGTAAGACAAGTTTTGACCGATCGCCCTAGGCAAGCTTGTATGAAGAAAGGGACCCTAAGGGTCATATGGAAATACATGAAAAATCGGCTAAGTCCCAAAATTGGGATGTCAGAACTACACTAAAAAGTTACCACATCAAGCAAGGCAAACTACCTAGGTGAACCCTAGCAAGAAACACGGACCAAGTCAGATGGCCTAAGTCAAGAGTGCAAGTGACCTAGGCAAAGTTGTATGACGGTGAGGACCCTGAAAAATCTGGTTAGTGTAGTTTAGACAGGGGAGGTTTTTGGGTCGGCTGAACCTCCTTATTTTGGGTTTTGACCTCCTCAAGAAGCTACACCTAGGCAAACTGCCTAGGGTGAAAGTGCGAAGACCAATCGAATAGTAAGACAAGTTTTGACCGATCGCCCTAGGCAAGCTTGTATGAAGAAAGGGACCCTATGGGTCATATGGAAATACATGAAAAATCGGCTAAGTCCCAAAATTGGGATGTCTGAACTACACTAAAAAGTTACCACAGCAAGCAAGGCAAAGTACCTAGGTGAACCCTAGGAAGAAACACGGACCAAGTCAGATGGCCTAAGTCAAGAGTACAAGTGACCTAGGCAAAGTTGTATGGCGCTGAGGACCCTGAAAAATCGGGTTAGTGTAGTTCAGACAGGGGAGGTTTCTGGGTCGGCTGAACCTCCTTATTTCGGGTTTTGGCCTCCTCAAGAAGACAGACCTAGGCAAAGTGCCTAGGGTGAAAGTGCGAAGACCAATCGAATAGTAAGACAAGTTTTGACCGATCGCCCTAGGCAAGCTTGTATGAAGAAAGGGACCCTATGGGTCATATGGAAATATACGAAAAATCGGCTAAGTCCCGAAATTGGGATGTCTGAACTACACTAAAAAGTTACCACATCAAGCAAGGCAAAGTACCTAGGTGAACCCTAGGAAGAAACACGGACCAAGTCAGATGGCCTAAGTCAAGAGTACAAGTGACCTAGGCAAAGTTGTATGGCGCTAAGGACCATGAAAAATCGGGTTAGTGTAGTTAAGACAGGGGAGGTTTCAGGGTCGGCTGGACCTCCTTATTTCGGGTTTTGGCCTCCTCAAGAAGACAGACCTAGGCGAACTGCCTAGGGTGAAAGTGCGAAGACCAATCGAATAGTAAGACAAGTTTTGACCGATCGCCCTAGGCAAGCTTGTATGAAGAAAGGGACCCTATGGGTCATATGGAAATACATGAAAAATCGGCTAAGTCCCAAAATTAGGATGTCTGAACTACACTAAAAAGTTACCACATCAAGCAAGGCAAAGTACCTAGGTGAACCCTAGGAAGAAACACGGACCAAGTCGGATGGCCTAAGTCAAGAGTACAAGTGACCTAGGCAAAGTTGTATGGCGCTAAGGACCATGAAAAATCGGGTTAGTGTAGTTAAGACAGGGGAGGTTTCAGGGTCGGCTGGACCTCCTTATTTCGGGTTTTGGCCTCCTCAAGAAGACAGACCTAGGCGAACTGCCTAGGGTGAAAGTGCGAAGACCAATCGAATAGTAAGACAAGTTTTGACCGATCGCCCTAGGCAAGCTTGTATGAAGAAAGGGACCCTATGGGTCATATGGAAATACATGAAAAATCGGCTAAGTCCCAAAATTGGGATGTCTGAACTACACTAAAAAGTTACCACATCAAGCAAGGCAAAGTACCTAGGTGAACCCTAGGAAGAAACACGGACCAAGTCAGATGGCCTAAGTCAAGAGTACAAGTGACCTAGGCAAAGTTGTATGGCGCTGAGGACCCTGAAAAATCGGGTTAGTGTAGTTCAGACAGGGGAGGTTTCTGGGTCGGCTGAACCTCCTTATTTCGGGTTTTGGCCTCCTCAAGAAGACAGACCTAGGCAAAGTGCCTAGGGTGAAAGTGCGAAGACCAATCGAATAGTAAGACAAGTTTTGACCGATCGCCCTAGGCAAGCTTGTATGAAGAAAGGGACCCTATGGGTCATATGGAAATATACGAAAAATCGGCTAAGTCCCGAAATTGGGATGTCTGAACTACACTAAAAAGTTACCACATCAAGCAAGGCAAAGTACCTAGGTGAACCCTAGGAAGAAACACGGACCAAGTCAGATGGCCTAAGTCAAGAGTACAAGTGACCTAGGCAAAGTTGTATGGCGCTAAGGACCATGAAAAATCGGGTTAGTGTAGTTAAGACAGGGGAGGTTTCAGGGTCGGCTGGACCTCCTTATTTCGGGTTTTGGCCTCCTCAAGAAGACAGACCTAGGCGAACTGCCTAGGGTGAAAGTGCGAAGACCAATCGAATAGTAAGACAAGTTTTGACCGATCGCCCTAGGCAAGCTTGTATGAAGAAAGGGACCCTATGGGTCATATGGAAATACATGAAAAATCGGCTAAGTCCCAAAATTAGGATGTCTGAACTACACTAAAAAGTTACCACATCAAGCAAGGCAAAGTACCTAGGTGAACCCTAGGAAGAAACACGGACCAAGTCAGATGGCCTAAGTCAAGAGTATAAGTGACCTAGGCAAAGTTGTATGGCGCTGAGGACCCTGAAAAATCGGGTTAGTGTAGTTAAGACAGGGGAGGTTTCAGGGTCGGCCAGACCTCCTTATTTCGGGTTTTGGCCTCCTCAAGAAGACAGACCTAGGCGAATTGCCTAGGGTGAAACTGCGAAGACCAATCGAATAGTAAGAGAAGTTTTGACCGATCGCCCTAGGCAAGCTTGTATGAAGAAAGGGACCCTATGGGTCATATGGAAATTCATGAAAAATCGGCTAAGTCCCAAAATTGGGATGTCAGAACTACACTAAAAAGTTACCACATCAAGCTAGGCAAAGTACCTAGGTGAACCCTAGGAAGAAACACGGACCAAGTCAGATGGCCTAAGTCAAGAGTATAAGTGACCTAGGCAAAGTTGTATGGCGCTGAGGACCCTGAAAAATCGGGTTAGTGTAGTTAAGACAGGGGAGGTTTCAGGGTCGGCCAGACCTCCTTATTTCGGGTTTTGGCCTCCTCAAGAAGACAGACCTAGGCGAATTGCCTAGGGTGAAACTGCGAAGACCAATCGAATAGTAAGACAAGTTTTGACCGATCGCCCTAGGCAAGCTTGTATGAAGAAAGGGACCCTATGGGTCATATGGAAATTCATGAAAAATCGGCTAAGTCCCAAAATTGGGATGTCAGAACTACACTATAAAGTTACCACATTAGCAAGGCAGACTTGTATGAAGAACGGGACCCAGGTGAAAGTAGCAAATATCCCAAACCGAACATGTATATTATACACACAAGAGTACGAACATAAAGGAACACGGACCAAGCGTGCCGAGAGAATCGGTACTATAGAGCCCTCGTGGTTCTACACAAAGACTTTATGTTAGGGGTTCAAGCCCCATAGTACTCAAACGGTGACAGTAGCAAATATCCCAAACCGAACATGAATATTATACACACAAGAGTACGAACATAAAGGAACACGGACCAAGCGTGCCGAGAGAATCGGTACTATAGAGCCCTCGTGGTTCTACACAAAGACTTTATGTTAGGGGTTCAAGCCCCATAGTACTCAAACGGTGACAGTAGCAAATATCCAAAAACGAACTGGAATTTACATTCTGTTGGTCATGCGGTCGTCCAAAGGGGTCTAGTATCCTGGGATGACAAGCATCACGGGCACAGTCTCGTATCAAAACAGTCGAAGAGGCCCGCGAAAGCTTGCTTTCCATGGCTATGCGATGCACAAATTGAGTTTCTCCGTAGTTATACACAGCGCACAGGTGAAAGTAGCAAATATCCCAAATCGAACATGAATTTTATACACACAAGAGTACAAACATAAAGGAACACGGACCAAGCGTACCGAGAGAATCGGTACTAGAGCCCTTGTGGTTCTACATTGAGAGCCCTCGTGGTTCTACATAGATACTTTATGTTAGGGGTTCCAACCCCATAGTACTAGAACGGTGGAAGTAGCAAATAAACCGAACGTGGAATTTACTTTCTGATGGTCATGCGGTCGTCCAAAGGGGTCTAGTATCCTGGGATGACAAGCATCACGGGCACAGCTCGTATCAAAACAGTCGAAGAGGCCCGCGAAAGCTTGCTTTCCATGGCTATGCGATGCACAAATTGAGTTTACTCACCGTAGTATAAAACGAACGAACCGAACCTATCCGAGTAGGGATAATGGGCGCAGTAACATACTTCTGTGACCCAGCGAGAGTTGAACGAGGTGACATGAACTGTCAGTGGCTTATATCAGATGGGATACATACATGAGATTGCTTTCAAATCTACACTCGAAAACCTAACCAAGTAAAAGCGAACGTGGGGAGGATTCGAAACTGGTAACGAAATCTTAAGCTGGAAAGAGTCATCACTATGGATACATATTATGCGAAACCAATCAAGTGCTCATTACTGATCCAAAACCGAAGAGCACTAGTGAACACCTTAATCTCACCCTAGTTCACATCCAAGTGATCGACCACGTGTGTGAAGCAAAGACCAATCGAATTCCTCAATGGACCGAACACTATGAACAAATGGCCAAAAACGTTATAACTATCCAAACATCCTACTATCTAGCGAAAGTCATCACGATGGAACCATACCATGATCTTTAACCTATAGCGCTCACCATATTCCTACCCAGAGTGCAAGTGAACAGATTGCCCACCCTTACCCAGTTCACAACCACGTGATCGACTAACATACCGAGGTTACCACAAGTCAAAGTTATACGTTTACAAGCGCAAGACCAATCGAAAACCCCGAAAGCAATCTCGACCCAAAATGTATTATCCGTGAGTGTAGTCGAGTCTCGTACTCGTCATCTGTAATCGTCGGATAGAATATCCAGTACACGGTTGTCTTTCCAAATGAAATCTACATACAGAACTCGCTCTTGGCAAATGGGTGGCAATGGCGCAATCAGGAGCGAGTTCCCGTCCGGGTGCCAAGTGATTGGCAAATGTCTGGGGGAAAGCAACCATATATTGATTTGTCTGTTAGTGTACTGGGTGTTTGAGGTATGTAGTATCCACGCTTGGTTGGGTGTGTCAGAGGACCATGGATGCGTTCACAACCCCAATTGGGGTACATCGGGAATGATTTTGTGGAACCGATGTGCCCGGCACACACTAAGTTTTGTTGCAAGTTAATAGTGTGCCATGTCCGGGGGGGTTGTGATTAAACTCTGGTGAATTGCGTACTGTGGTGATTGGGGTATGAAAGCCCCGCAGTTGCAATGATCGGACGCGCCTAGCGTGTCCTTTAGTTGATGGTAGGGAAATGAAGGCCCTTGTCAGCTCACCTAAGTATTCATGGAAGTTTGGCATAAGGTCGCTGTGGTAGGGGTATGAAGGCCCCGTCAGCGCATGCACAATCGGGCGCACGTGCGCTTAGCGGAGTCGAATGCCGCTCAAGTGCCTGTCCGGTGCATCGGGTGTGTGTGATACGAGGGCAATGAGGTTCGCACGGGGGCTCGCCTCCCGTGTGCTACCGGACTTGACAACATATAGAACGTGGTGTTTGCTCCTCCGGGTGCAATGGGACAATGAACATTCGAACGCAAAGTCGGAATTCTGGTTGATCCTACCAGTAATATACGCTCGTCTCAAAGGTTAAGCCATGCATGTCTAAGTACAAACAGATTTAATGTGAAACCGCATAAGGCTCAGTATAACAGCTATAATTTACGAGATCATCAACCTAGTTACTTGGATAACTGTGGAAAATCTAGAGCTAATACATGCAACATGCCAGGACCCTCGCGGGAACTGGTGCACTTATTAGTCAAACCAATCGCGGGTTCTCCGTGTCATTGAGTTGAAGTCTGGATAATGATGCTGATCGTATGGTCTCGCACCGACGACAGATCTCGCAAATATCTGCCCTATCAACTATGGATGGTAGTATAGAGGACTACCATGGTTGCAACGGGTAACGGGGAATCAGGGTTCGATTCCGGAGAGGGAGCCTGAGAAATGGCTACCACATCCAAGGAAGGCAGCAGGCGCGTAAATTACCCAATCCCGGGACGGGGAGGTAGTGACGAGAAATAACAATATGAAACTCTTTAATGATGTTTCATAATTGGAATGAGTAGAGCATAAATCCTTCTACGAGGATCAAGTGGAGGGCAAGTCTGGTGCCAGCAGCCGCGGTAATTCCAGCTCCACTAGCGTATATTAAAATTGTTGCGGTTAAAACGTTCGAAGTTGATACTTGTCCAACACAGTCCGGCTCCGCCGACCCGGTCAACCCGTGGTCGGTGGGCCAAGTCGGAATCTGGTTGCGACTCAATGGTGTGGTAGGGCACCAAGTCTGTGTCATGGTGTGCCCTTCAACGGGTGCAAGTGTAACATAGAGCTCGACCGCTCACGTTTACCTTGAACAAATTAGAGTGCTTAAAGCAGGGTGCCCAAACGCCCTAGAATAATCTTGCATGGAATAATGGAATACGACCTTGGTCTAATCTTTCATTGGTTTGTACTCAGACCGGAGGTAATGATTAACAGAAGTAGTTGGGGACACTAGTATTACGGCGCGAGAGGTGAAATTCGTAGACCGTCGTAAGACTAACTAAAGCGAAGGCATTTGTCAAGGATGCTTTCTTTAATCAAGAACGAAAGTTAGAGGATCGAAGGCGATTAGATACCGCCCTAGTTCTAACCGTAAACGATGCCAACTAGCAATTGGGAGACGCTACAACCAGGTGCTCTCAGTAGCTTCCGGGAAACCAAAGTCAGGTTCCGGGGGAAGTATGGTTGCAAAGTTGAAACTTAAAGGAATTGACGGAAGGGCACCACAATGAAATGGAGCTTGCGGTTCAATTTGACTCAACACGGGAAAACTTACCAGGTCCGAACTTATGGAGGTGAGACAGATTAATAGCTCTTTCTCAAATTTAAGGGTAGTGGTGCATGGCCGTTCTTAGTTCGTGGATTGATTTGTCTGGTTAATTCCGATAACGAACGTGACTCACATATGCTAACTAGAACGCAGTCAGCGTTAATGCGTCGATGCCGATTGGAACGGGTTAGGACCTTTCGGTGGAGTATGACCTGACACCTTCGCTGTTCGTGTGCGCAAGTGCACTTACGGTACGCTGCTTAGCAGGACAATTTGTGTTTAGCAAAATGAGATCGAGCGATAACAGGTCCGTGATGCCCTTAGATGTTCTGGGCTACACGCGTGCTACAATGTGGGTAGCAGCGTGTCTCCTATTCCGAGAGGAACGGGAAATCACTCAAATACTCACTTAGTAGGGATTATGGATTGCAATGGTCCATATGAACTCGGAACTTCTAGTAAGTGCTGGTCATCAGCCAGCGTTGAATACGTCCCTGCCCTTTGTACACACCGCCCGTCGCTACTACCGATGGATTATTTAGTGAGGTCTTTGGAGATGATCGTTCGCTGGATCCTCGTGAACCGCGTCTGCTTTATCGAAGTTGACCGAACTTGATGATTTAGAGGAAGTAAAAGTCGTAACAAGGTTTCCGTAGGTGAACCTGCGGAAGGATCATTAGTGGCCAAGTGATCCTTCCAGAAGTCCGAACCTGCGGGTTGAGACTTCGGCACAAGTTGCCATATGATAATTGACGAAACACTATAGAAGTCCGAACCTGCGGGTTGAGACTTAGGCACACGTTGCCTTATACATGACTTCGAACAAATACACAAGTCCGAACCTGCGGGTTGAGACTTAGGCACAAGTTGCCTTATACATGACTTCGAACAAATACACAAGTCCGAACCTGCGGGTTGAGACTTAGGCACAAGTTGCCATATGAAAGTTGACGAAACACTAACAAGTCCGAACCTGCGAGTTGAGACTTAGGCACACGTTGCCTTATACATGACTTCGAACAAATACACAAGTCCGAACTTGCGGGTTGAGACTTAGGCACAAGTTGCCTTATACATACATTGGCCAAATAAACAGAAGTCCGAACCTGCGGGTTGAGACTTAGGCACAAGTTGCCATATTATATTCGATCAAACACTAAGTAGTCCGAACCTGCGGGTTGAGACTCAAGACCGTAACAAGATGTCACTATACAAGTCCGAACCTAAGGGTTGAGACTTAATGCGATCTAGATACCAAGTTGACATCCAATACCTGTTGAGCAAAACCAAAGATTCCCTGTTCTCGAATGATTACACTATATAACAGGGAATCATGAAGAAATCAAGCAAGCGTGAAACAAAGTCATCACTTGGGCATGCTCGATAGCCAACCACATGACCTTAACCTAAGAGAGCATGCAAACCACATGATACCTATAAACGATTAACCCGCCCTAGTTCAATCGTTCACCAAGTGATGACTTCAGTATGGCTAAGAGAAAAACTTTTGAATGGGAAAAACTCTAAGTCCGAACCTCCGGGTTGAGACTTCCGCGTCGGAGGTGGGCGCACCTCCTATCCGAAAGATGGTGAATCAGGGGTGTTCGATCAGCAATGGTCGGATGCCCCGTCGTAGTCCAACTATGACAATCCAAGTCAAGACCTCCGGGTTGAGACTTCCGCGTCCGGAGGTACGCGTACCGCCTACCCGAAAGATGGTGAATCAGGGGTGTTCGATCAGCAATGGTCGGATGCCCCGTCGTAGTCCAACTATGACAATCAAAGTCAAGACCTCCGGGTTGAGACTTCCGCGTCCGGAGGTACGCGTACCGCCTACCCGAAAGATGGTGTGCTTCTGGGGTATTCGATGAGTCGGATACCCCGTCGTAGTCCAACTATGACAATACAAAGTCAAGACCTCCGGGTTGAGACTTCCGCGTCCGGAGGTACGCGTACCGCCTACCCGAAAGATGGTGTGCTTCTGGGGTATTCGATGAGTCGGATACCCCGTCGTAGTCCAACTATGACAATCAAAGTCAAGACCTCCGGGTTGAGACTTTCTAAGAGTACAAGCATAAAGGAACACGGACCAAGCCGTACCGAGAGAATCGGTACTAGAGCCCTTGTGGTTCTACATTGAGAGAGCCCTCGTGGTTCTCATTAGGGGCTTTATGCAAGAAGTACTCAATACTGTGGTGTGAAGTATAAAGTATAGAGTCCTCCACTGGTCCACGCTGCTCCGGCGGTCCTGGGTAAGATAGTTCATTCTAGCTTGCCCTATGTGGAAGAGGACTCAATACCCTACCTGTTGAGCTTGAAACAAAGTCATCACTTGGGCATGCTCATATTGCCATACACAATTACATTATATTCGAATGAGCATGCAAGCGACCCTATATAGACCGAACCAAAACGATAGATACCGCCGTAGTTCACCCCCACCAAGTGATGACTTCAGTATGGCTAGTGTGTGAAGTATAAAGTATAGTCCTCCCCTGGTCCACACTGCTTCGGCGGTCCTGGGTAAGATAGTTAGTTCTAGCTTGCCCTATGTGGAAGAGGACACAATACTTAATACTTAGAGTACAAGCATAAAGGAACACGGACCAAGCCGTACCGAGAGAATCGGTACTAGAGCCCTCGTGGTTCTACATTGAGAGAGCCCTCGTGGTTCTCATTAGGGGCTTTATGCAAGTCGTACTCAATACTGTGGTGTGAAGTATAAAGTATAGAGTCCTCCACTGGTCCACGCTGCTCCGGCGGTCCTGGGTAAGATAGTTCATTCTAGCTTGCCCTATGTGGAAGAGGACTCAATACCCTACCTGTTGAGCTTGAAACAAAGTCATCACTTGGGCATGCTCATATTGCCATACAATATTCCATTATCTACTAATGAGCATGCAGCTATATGATTATAACCTGTAAACGATTACCCCGCCGTAGTTCAGCGCTTCAACCAAGTGATGACTTCAGTATGGCTAGTGTGTGAAGTATAAAGTATAGTCCTCCCCTGGTCCACACTGCTTCGGCGGTCCTGGGTAAGATAGTTAGCTCTAGCTTGCCCTATGTGGAAGAGGACACCATACTTAATACTGTGGTGTAATGAACAAAGTATAGTCCTCCACTGGTCCACGCTGCTTTGCAGTCCTGGGTAAGATAGTTAATTCTAGCTTGCGCTATGTGGAAGAGGGCATACAAGACAAAGTATAGTTCTCCCCTGGTCCACGCTGCTCCGGCGGTCCTGGGTAAGATAGTTAATTCTAGCTTGCCCTATGTGGAAGAGAGCATACATGAACCAAGAACGAAGGTTATGATCGAGGAATGATTCGACAACTAACCGATGGTATGAAATGTGAAGAATTCAAGCAAGCACACAATCAAGTCATCACTTGGGCATGCTCGATAGCCAACCTCATGACATTAACCTAGTAGAGCATGCGAAAACCAATATATATGTAAACGATGCCTCCCTAGTTCAGCGCTTCAACCAAGTGATGACTTCAGAATGGCTAAATCAAATCGGTTCAAAACATACCATCGGTACCCTATTGAAACACACAAGTCGATATCAAACCTCATGATTGTGTAGTCCTCCACTGGTCCACGCCGCTTCGGCGGTCCTGGGTAAGATAGTTCATTCTAGCTTGCCCTATGTGGAAGAGGGCACATTACTCAATACTGTGGTGTTATGAACAAAGTATAGTCCTCCACTGGTCCACGCTGCTTTGCAGTCCTGGGTAAGATAGTTAATTCTAGCTTGCGCTATGTGGAAGAGGGCATACAAGACAAAGTATAGTTCTCCCCTGGTCCACGCTGCTCCGGCGGTCCTGGGTAAGATAGTTAATTCTAGCTTGCCCTATGTGGAAGAGAGCATACATGAACCAAGAACGAAGGTTATGATCGAGGAATGATTCGACAACTAACCGATGGTATGAAATGTGAAGAATTCAAGCAAGCACACAATCAAGTCATCACTTGGGCATGCTCGATAGCCAACCTCATGACATTAACCTAGTAGAGCATGCGAAAACCAATATATATGTAAACGATGCCTCCCTAGTTCAGCGCTTCAACCAAGTGATGACTTCAGAATGGCTAAATCAAATCGGTTCAAAACATACCATCGGTACCCTATTGAAACACACAAGTCGATATCAAACCTCATGATTGTGTAGTCCTCCACTGGTCCACGCCGCTTCGGCGGTCCTGGGTAAGATAGTTCATTCTAGCTTGCCCTATGTGGAAGAGGGCACATTACTCAATACTGTGGTGTTATGAACAAAGTATAGTCCTCCACTGGTCCACGCTGCTCCGGCGGTCCTGGGTAAGATAGTTCATTCTAGCTTGCCCTATGTGGAAGAGGGCATACAAGACAAAGTATAGTTCTCCCCTGGTCCACGCTGCTTCGGCGGTCCTGGGTAAGATAGTTAATTCTAGCTTGCCCTATGTGGAAGAGAGCATACATGAACCAAGAACGAAGGTTATGATCGAGGAATGATTCGACAACTAACCGATGGTATGAAATGTGAAGAATTCAAGCAAGCACACAATCAAGTCATCACTTGGGCATGCTCGATAGCCAACCTCATGACATTAACCTAGTAGAGCATGCGAAAACCAATATATATGTAAACGATGCCTCCCTAGTTCAGCGCTTCAACCAAGTGATGACTTCAGAATGGCTAAATCAAATCGGTTCAAACCATACCATCGGTATCCTATTGAAACACACAAGTCGATATCAAACCTCATGATTGTGTAGTCCTCCACTGGTCCACGCCGCTTCGGCCGTCCTGGGTAAAATGGAACATTCCAGCTTGCCCTATGTGGAAGAGGGCACATTACTCAATACTGTGGTGTGAAGTATAAAGTTCAGTTCTCCCCTGGTCCACGCTGCTTCGGCGGTCCTGGGTAAGATAGTTCATTCTAGCTTGCCCTATGTGGAAGAGGACACTTCATACTTCGTCTCTAAGCGGCGGCTTGACTCCTCCCTACGGGGAACGGGTTTACGCGCACAGCGGCGGCTTACGCACTATGGCAGTCATGGATGCCTTACGTTTCTATGAAAAGTGTGTTCCTCCCCTGGTCCACGCTGCTTCGGCAGTCCTGGGTAAGATAGTTAGTTCTAGCTTGCCCTATGTGGAAGAGGACACGTAGACTTACTGTGGTGTGAAGTATAAAGTTCAGTTCTCCCCTGGTCCACGCCGCTTCGGCCGTCCTGGGTAAAATGGATTCATCCAGCTTGCCCTATGTGGAATGAGGACACTTTATGCTTCGTCTCTAAGCGGCGGCTTGCTCCTCCCTACGGGGAACGGGTATACGCGCACAGCGGCGGCTTACGTTATGGCAGTCATGGATGCCTTACGTTTCCATGAAAAGTGTGTTCCTCCCCTGGTCCACGCTGCTTCGGCAGTCCTGGGTAAGATAGTTAGTTCTAGCTTGCCCTATGTGGAAGAGGACACGTAGACTTACTGTGGTGTGAAGTATAAGGTTCAGTTCTCCCCTGGTCCACGCCGCT
>NW_026525066.1:0-17500 GCF_943734705.1 Anopheles coustani
ATTGCTGACCGAACACCCCTGATTCATCATCTTTCGGATAGGAGGTGCGCCCACCTCCGACGCGGAAGTCTCAACCCGGAGGTTCGGACTTAGAGTTTTTCCCATTTAAAAGTTTTTCTCTTAGCCATACTGAAGTCATCACTTGGTGAACGATTGAACTAGGGCGGGTTAATCGTTTATAGGTATCATGTGGTTTGCATGCTCTCTTAGGTTAAGGTCATGTGGTTGGCTATCGAGCATGCCCAAGTGATGACTTTGTTTCACGCTTGCTTGATTTCTTCATGATTCCCTGTTATATAGTGTAATCATTCGAGAACAGGGAATCATTGGTTTTGCTCAACAGGTATTGGATGTCAACTTGGTATCTAGATCGCATTAAGTCTCAACCCTTAGGTTCGGACTTGTATAGTGACATCTTGTTACGGTCTTGAGTCTCAACCCGCAGGTTCGGACTACTTAGTGTTTGATCGAATATAATATGGCAACTTGTGCCTAAGTCTCAACCCGCAGGTTCGGACTTCTGTTTATTTGGCCAATGTATGTATAAGGCAACTTGTGCCTAAGTCTCAACCCGCAGGTTCGGACTTGTGTATTTGTTCGAAGTCATGTATAAGGCAACGTGTGCCTAAGTCTCAACCCGCAGGTTCGGACTTGTTAGTGTTTCGTCAACTTTCATATGGCAACTTGTGCCTAAGTCTCAACCCGCAGGTTCGGACTTGTGTATTTGTTCGAAGTCATGTATAAGGCAACTTGTGCCTAAGTCTCAACCCGCAGGTTCGGACTTGTGTATTTGTTCGAAGTCATGTATAAGGCAACGTGTGCCTAAGTCTCAACCCGCAGGTTCGGACTTGTTAGTGTTTCGTCAACTTTCATATGGCAACTTGTGCCTGAGTCTCAACCCGCAGGTTCGGACTTCTATAGTGTTTCGTCAATTATCATATGGCAACTTGTGCCGAAGTCTCAACCCGCAGGTTCGGACTTCTGGAAGGATCACTTGGCCACTAATGATCCTTCCGCAGGTTCACCTACGGAAACCTTGTTACGACTTTTACTTCCTCTAAATCATCAAGTTCGGTCAACTTCGATAAAGCAGACGCGGTTCACGAGGATCCAGCGAACGATCATCTCCAAAGACCTCACTAAATAATCCATCGGTAGTAGCGACGGGCGGTGTGTACAAAGGGCAGGGACGTATTCAACGCTGGCTGATGACCAGCACTTACTAGAAGTTCCGAGTTCATATGGACCATTGCAATCCATAATCCCTACTAAGTGAGTATTTGAGTGATTTCCCGTTCCTCTCGGAATAGGAGACACGCTGCTACCCACATTGTAGCACGCGTGTAGCCCAGAACATCTAAGGGCATCACGGACCTGTTATCGCTCGATCTCATTTTGCTAAACACAAATTGTCCTGCTAAGCAGCGTACCGTAAGTGCACTTGCGCACACGAACAGCGAAGGTGTCAGGTCATACTCCACCGAAAGGTCCTAACCCGTTCCAATCGGCATCGACGCATTAACGCTGACTGCGTTCTAGTTAGCATATGTGAGTCACGTTCGTTATCGGAATTAACCAGACAAATCAATCCACGAACTAAGAACGGCCATGCACCACTACCCTTAAATTTGAGAAAGAGCTATTAATCTGTCTCACCTCCATAAGTTCGGACCTGGTAAGTTTTCCCGTGTTGAGTCAAATTGAACCGCAAGCTCCATTTCATTGTGGTGCCCTTCCGTCAATTCCTTTAAGTTTCAACTTTGCAACCATACTTCCCCCGGAACCTGACTTTGGTTTCCCGGAAGCTACTGAGAGCACCTGGTTGTAGCGTCTCCCAATTGCTAGTTGGCATCGTTTACGGTTAGAACTAGGGCGGTATCTAATCGCCTTCGATCCTCTAACTTTCGTTCTTGATTAAAGAAAGCATCCTTGACAAATGCCTTCGCTTTAGTTAGTCTTACGACGGTCTACGAATTTCACCTCTCGCGCCGTAATACTAGTGTCCCCAACTACTTCTGTTAATCATTACCTCCGGTCTGAGTACAAACCAATGAAAGATTAGACCAAGGTCGTATTCCATTATTCCATGCAAGATTATTCTAGGGCGTTTGGGCACCCTGCTTTAAGCACTCTAATTTGTTCAAGGTAAACGTGAGCGGTCGAGCTCTATGTTACACTTGCACCCGTTGAAGGGCACACCATGACACAGACTTGGTGCCCTACCACACCATTGAGTCGCAACCAGATTCCGACTTGGCCCACCGACCACGGGTTGACCGGGTCGGCGGAGCCGGACT
This sequence comes from Anopheles coustani, assembly GCF_943734705.1. NCBI lineage: Eukaryota > Metazoa > Arthropoda > Insecta > Diptera > Culicidae > Anopheles > Anopheles coustani. The sequence continues at coordinate 2,298 of NW_026525066.1, forward strand.
GTGTTGGACAAGTATCAACTTCGAACGTTTTAACCGCAACAATTTTAATATACGCTAGTGGAGCTGGAATTACCGCGGCTGCTGGCACCAGACTTGCCCTCCACTTGATCCTCGTAGAAGGATTTATGCTCTACTCATTCCAATTATGAAACATCATTAAAGAGTTTCATATTGTTATTTCTCGTCACTACCTCCCCGTCCCGGGATTGGGTAATTTACGCGCCTGCTGCCTTCCTTGGATGTGGTAGCCATTTCTCAGGCTCCCTCTCCGGAATCGAACCCTGATTCCCCGTTACCCGTTGCAACCATGGTAGTCCTCTATACTACCATCCATAGTTGATAGGGCAGATATTTGCGAGATCTGTCGTCGGTGCGAGACCATACGATCAGCATCATTATCCAGACTTCAACTCAATGACACGGAGAACCCGCGATTGGTTTGACTAATAAGTGCACCAGTTCCCGCGAGGGTCCTGGCATGTTGCATGTATTAGCTCTAGATTTTCCACAGTTATCCAAGTAACTAGGTTGATGATCTCGTAAATTATAGCTGTTATACTGAGCCTTATGCGGTTTCACATTAAATCTGTTTGTACTTAGACATGCATGGCTTAACCTTTGAGACGAGCGTATATTACTGGTAGGATCAACCAGAATTCCGACTTTGCGTTCGAATGTTCATTGTCCCATTGCACCCGGAGGAGCAAACACCACGTTCTATATGTTGTCAAGTCCGGTAGCACACGGGAGGCGAGCCCCCGTGCGAACCTCATTGCCCTCGTATCACACACACACCCGATGCACCGGACAGGCACTTGAGCGGCATTCGACTCCGCTAAGCGCTCGTGCGCCCGATTGTGCATGCGCTGACGGGGCCTTCATACCCCTACCACAGCGACCTTATGCCAAACTTCCATGAATACTTAGGTGAGCTGACAAGGGCCTTCATTTCCCTACCATCAACTAAAGGACACGCTAGGCGCGTCCGATCATTGCAACTGCGGGGCTTTCATACCCCAATCACCACAGTACGCAATTCACCAGAGTTTAATCACAACCCCCCCGGACATGGCACACTATTAACTTGCAACAAAACTTAGTGTGTGCCGGGCACATCGGTTCCACAAAATCATTCCCGATGTACCCCAATTGGGGTTGTGAACGCATCCATGGTCCTCTGACACACCCAACCAAGCGTGGATACTACATACCTCAAACACCCAGTACACTAACAGACAAATCAACATATGGTTGCTTTCCCCCAGACATTTGCCAATCACTTGGCACCCGGACGGGAACTCGCTCCTGATTGCGCCATTGCCACCCCTTTGCCAAGAGCGAGTTCTGTATGTAGATTTCATTTGGAAAGACAACCGTGTACTGGATATTCTATCCGACGATTACAGATGACGAGTACGAGACTCGACTACACTCACGGATAATACATTTTGGGTCGAGATTGCTTTCGGGGTTTTCGATTGGTCTTGCGCTTGTAAACGTATAACTTTGACTTGTGGTAACCTCGGTATGTTAGTCGATCACGTGGTTGTGAACTGGGTAGGGGTGAGCAATCTGTTCACTTGCACTCTGGGTAGGAATATGGTGAGCGCTATAGGTTAAAGATCATGGTATGGTTCCATCGTGATGACTTTCGCTAGATAGTAGTATGTTTGGATAGTTATAACGTTTTTGGCCATTTGTTCATAGTGTTCGGTTCATTCAGGAATTCGATTGGTCTTTGCTTCACACACGTGGTCGATCACTTGGATGTGAACTAGGGTGAGATTAAGGTGTTCACTAGTGCTCTTCGGTTTTGGATCAGTAATGAGCACTTGATTGGTTTCGCATAATATGTATCCATAGTGATGACTCTTTCCAGCTTAAGATTTCGTTACCGGTTTCGAATCCTCCCCACGTTCGCTTTTACTTGGTTAGGTTTTCGAGTGTAGATTTGAAAGCAATCTCATGTATGTATCCCATCTGATATAAGCCACTGACAGTTCATGTCACCTCGTTCAACTCTCGCTGGGTCACAGAAGTATGTTACTGCGCCCATTATCCCTACTCGGATAGGTTCGGTTCGTTCGTTTTATACTACGGTGAGTAAACTCAATTTGTGCATCGCATAGCCATGGAAAGCAAGCTTTCGCGGGCCTCTTCGACTGTTTTGATACGAGCTGTGCCCGTGATGCTTGTCATCCCAGGATACTAGACCCCTTTGGACGACCGCATGACCATCAGAAAGTAAATTCCACGTTCGATTTGGGGTGTGAACCCCGAACATAAAGTCTTTGTGTAGAACCACGAGGGCTCTATAGTACCGATTCTCTCGGTACGCTTGGTCCGTGTTCCTTTATGTTCGTACTCTTGTGTGTATAATCTTCATGTTCGATTTGGGATATTTGCTACTGTCACCGTTTGAGTACTATGGGGCTTGAACCAATAACATAAAGTCTTTGTGTAGAACCACAAGGGCTCTATAGTACCGATTCTCTCGGTACGCTTGGTCCGTGTTCCTTTATGTTCGTACTCTTGTGTGTATAATATTCATGTTCGGTTTGGGATATTTGCTACTTTCACCAGGGTCCCGTTCTTCATACAAGTCTGCCTTGCTAATGTGGTAACTTTATAGTGTAGTTCTGACATCCCAATTTTGGGACTTAGCCGATTTTTCGTATATTTCCATATGACCCATAGGGTCCCTTTCTTCATACAAGCTTGCCTAGGGCGATCGGTCAAAACTTGTCTTACTATTCGATTGGTCTTCGCACTTTCACCCTAGGCAATTCGCCTAAGTCTGTCTTCTTGAGGAGGCCAAAACCCGAAATAAGGAGGTCCAGCCGACCCTGAAACCTCCCCTGTCTTAACTACACTAACCCGATTTTTCAGGGTCCTCAGCGCCATACAACTTTGCCTAGGTCACTTGTACTCTTGACTTAGGCCATCTGACTTGGTCCGTGTTTCTTCCTAGGGTTCACCTAGGTACTTTGCCTTGCTTGATGTGGTAACTTTTTAGTGTAGTTCAGACATCCCAATTATGGGACTTAGCCGATTTTTCATGTATTTCCATATGACCCATAGGGTCCCTTTCTTCATACAAGCTTGCCTAGGGCGATCGGTCAAAACTTGTCTTACTATTCGATTGGTCTTCGCACTTTCACCCTAGGCAATTCGCCTAGGTCTGTCTTCTTGAGGAGGCCAAAACCCGAAATAAGGAGGTCCAGCCGACCCTGAAACCTCCCCTGTCTGAACTACACTAACCCGATTTTTCAGGGTCCTCAGCGCCATACAACTTTGCCTAGGTCACTTGTACTCTTGACTTAGGCCATCTGACTTGGTCCGTGTTTCTTCCTAGGGTTCACCTAGGTACTTTGCCTTGCTTGATGTGGTAACTTTTTAGTGTAGTTCAGACATCCCAATTTTGGGACTTAGCCGATTTTTCATGTATTTCCATATGACCCATAGGGTCCCTTTCTTCATACAAGCTTGCCTAGGGCGATCGGTCAAAACTTGTCTTACTATTCGATTGGTCTTCGCACTTTCACCCTAGGCAATTCGCCTAGGTCTGTCTTCTTGAGGAGGCCAAAACCCGAAATAAGGAGGTCCAGCCGACCCTGAAACCTCCCCTGTCTGAACTACACTAACCCGATTTTTCAGGGTCCTCAGCGCCATACAACTTTGCCTAGGTCACTTGTACTCTTGACTTAGGCCATCTGACTTGGTCCGTGTTTCTTCCTAGGGTTCACCAAGGTACTTTGCCTTGCTTGGTGTGGTAACTTTTTAGTGTAGTTCTGACATCCTCATTTTGGGACTTAGCCGATTTTTCGTAAAATACCATATGACCCATATGGGTCCTTTCCTTCATATAAGTTTGCCTTGCTTGGTATGGTAACATTTGAGTGTAGTTCTGACATCATCATTTTGGGACTTAGCCGATTTTTCGTAAAATACCATATGACCCATATGGGTCCTTTGCTTCATATAAGTTTGCCTTGCTTGGTGTGGTAACATTTTAGTGTAGTTCTGACATCACCATTTTGGGACTTAGCCGATTTTTCAATCAATACCATATGACCCATCAGGGTCCTTTGCTTCATATAAGTTTGCCTTTGCTGGTGTGGTAACATTTGAGTGTAGTTCTGACATCCCCATTTTGGGACTTAGCCGATTTTTCGTAAAATACCATATGACCCATCAGGGTCCTTGCCTTCATATAAGTTTGCCTTGCTTGGTGTGGTAACATTTGAGTGTAGTTCTGACATCCCCATTTTGGGACTTAGCCGATTTTTCGATCCATACCATATGACCCATCAGGGTCCTTTCCTTCATATAAGTTTGCCTTGCTTGGTGTGGTAACATTTGAGTGTAGTTCTGACATCCCCATTTTGGGACTTAGCCGATTTTTCGTAAAATACCATATGACCCATCAGGGTCCTTGCCTTCATATAAGTTTGCCTTGCTTGGTGTGGTAACATTTGAGTGTAGTTCTGACATCCCCATTTTGGGACTTAGCCGATTTTTCGATCCATACCATATGACCCATCAGGGTCCTTGCCTTCATATAAGTTTGCCTTGCTTGGTGTGGTAACATTTTAGTGTAGTTCTGACATCACCATTTTGGGACTTAGCCGATTTTTCGTAAAATACCATATGACCCATATGGGTCCTTTGCTTCATATAAGTTTGCCTTGCTTGGTATGGTAACATTTGAGTGTAGTTCTGACATCATCATTTTGGGACTTAGCCGATTTTTCGTAAAATACCATATGACCCATATGGGTCCTTTGCTTCATATAAGTTTGCCTTGCTTGGTGTGGTAACATTTGAGTGTAGTTCTGACATCCCCATTTTGGGACTTAGCCGATTTTTCAATCAATACCATATGACCCATCAGGGTCCTTTGCTTCATATAAGTTTGCCTTTGCTGGTGTGGTAACATTTGAGTGTAGTTCTGACATCCCCATTTTGGGACTTAGCCGATTTTTCGTAAAATACCATATGACCCATCAGGGTCCTTGCCTTCATATAAGTTTGCCTTGCTTGGTGTGGTAACATTTGAGTGTAGTTCTGACATCCCCATTTTGGGACTTAGCCGATTTTTCGATCCATACCATATGACCCATCAGGGTCCTTTCCTTCATATAAGTTTGCCTTGCTTGGTGTGGTAACATTTGAGTGTAGTTCTGACATCCCCATTTTGGGACTTAGCCGATTTTTCGTAAAATACCATATGACCCATCAGGGTCCTTGCCTTCATATAAGTTTGCCTTGCTTGGTGTGGTAACATTTGAGTGTAGTTCTGACATCCCCATTTTGGGACTTAGCCGATTTTTCGATCAATACCATATGACCCATCAGGGTCCTTTGCTTCATATAAGTTTGCCTTGCTTGGTGTGGTAACATTTGAGTGTAGTTCTGACATCATCATTTTGGGACTTAGCCGATTTTTCGTAAAATACCATATGACCCATCAGGGTCCTTGCCTTCATATAAGTTTGCCTTGCTTGGTGTGGTAACACATGAGTGTAGTTCTGACATCCCCATTTTGGGACTTAGCCGATTTTTCGTAAAATACCATATGACCCATCAGGGTCCTTTCCTTCATATAAGTTTGCCTTGCTTGATGTGGTAACATTTGAGTGTAGTTCAGACATCCCCATTTTGGGACTTAGCCGATTTTTCGATCCATACCATATGACCCATCAGGGTCCTTGCCTTCATATAAGTTTGCCTTGCTTGGTGTGGTAACATTTTAGTGTAGTTCTGACATCACCATTTTGGGACTTAGCCGATTTTTCGTAAAATACCATATGACCCATCAGGGTCCTTTGCTTCATATAAGTTTGCCTTGCTTGGTGTGGTAACACATGAGTGTAGTTCTGACATCCCCATTTTGGGACTTAGCCGATTTTTCGACCAATACCATATGACCCATCAGGGTCCTTTGCTTCATATAAGTTTGCCTTGCTTGGTGTGGTAACATTTGAGTGTAGTTCTGACATCCCCATTTTGGGACTTAGCCGATTTTTCGATCCATCCTATATGACCCATCAGGGTCCTTTTTCTTCATATAAGTTTCCCAAGACTTAGTGCTTTTTACCTTTGGACACCAATATCACCCTTACGGGTTTCTTTGATCTTCTCACTTTGTATTGACCAAATGTAGGTCTTGCCATGCCAAACATATAATTGTTCTACACCAAGTCTCTATCTCGTACCGCCAGCTCGGTACATTCGATCAACCTGCCCTTAAGGCACCCGGGACTTAGCCATTTTTTCACATTTTTCATGATTTTGAGGCAACTTTTCTCGACTTTGTCACCTTATATCACCAAGATCCTTTCCCTTTAGCGCTTCACTCTGTTCGTATGATATTTAGCGCTGACTATCACCTTTCTATCGCTGACCTCAACTTCTTATTCGGTGCCATAGAGCCAGAGATATTTGGTGTATGCTGTTATAAGGGAAGTTTGTCACTTTTTCAAAGGCCCACTTTGGGACGCCCATATCTCACCTTCACGTATCTTCGATCTTCTTGTCGTCTATGGACGAAACTTAGGTCTTGTATTGGCCAACTTATAAATGTTCTACGGCCAAGCCGTATCTCTTACCGCCAGCCCGGTATTCATGGACTTAGTCGGATTTTCGCCTCTCGTGGTAACAATTTCTGACTTTGACTCACAATAACACCCGAACGGTCACATGCTAGCGCTTTGCTTGGTAGGAATTATAGTTAGCGCTACCTTTTCTCTTTCCATCGATACCTTGTTCGTTCCATTCCATGCCATACAGCCGAAGTTATGATGTTTCCCGTTTTCCATATCATGTGGAGCTTATGCTCTGGGAAAACCATCTAACACCTGTACCACCCTTTTGGGTACCACCGATCTCGTCACTATGTTCGGGCCAAATATAGGTTATAACATGCCCAACATATAATTGTTCTACACCAAGTCTCTATCTCTTACCGCCTGCTCGGTATTTTACTCGTAAGTCCAAATTTCACAACTTGCACTTTTTGGCCCAATGTACTCGAGTTTCAATTTTGGTAACATTTTTCGACTTTGACACTTAATAACTTCCAAATCATGCTAGTTAGCGCTTTGCTTTCTTCTAGTCGTATCTAGCGCTGGGTGTTACCTTTCCAAAACATATCCTAGCTTAACAATCCATGCCATACAGCCGGAGCTATACGGTGCACAAGTCAAATCCATTTTAGCCATGTTTCATTTTTGCCAATTTTTGACCACTCGTATCACCCTTCCAGAGTGGTCCGATCTTCTCGCTGTCTATGGACGACTTTTAGGTCTCGTAGAGGCAAACTTATAAGTATTCTACGTCAACCCGCTATCTCTTACCGCCTGCTCGGTATTCTTGGTCTTGTGTGATTTTTGGAAATTTTGGTATTATTTTTCCACTTTGTCGCTTAATAACTCAGTTTTGCTCAACACTTAGCGCTTCGGTTGTTTGGGATTATAGTTAGCGCTCGGTTCGACCTTTCCAACACTGATCTTAGCTTGTCGATCCGTTCCATACAGCCTGAGTTATTCGCGATACCGTGTTTAAACCCATTTCTCAAGTCTCGTTTTGGTCCAACTTTGAACCAGCCATATCACCCTGATGGGTACCTCCGATCTTCTCGCTCTATATTGGCCAAAGTTAGGTCTTGTGGTAACGTACTTATGATTGTTCTACGCCGTGTTCGTAGCTCTTATCGTTCGCCCGCTATTTTCGATCATAAGGTGAATTTTCGCCTCTAAACCACCATTTTTCACCTTTGCCCTCTAATATGACCGACTTGCTCAACACCTAGCGCTTCGCTTGGTAGGACACATAGCTAGCGCTCGTCAAGACCTTTCCAACGCATATCCAAGCTTTCCGATCCGAGCCATACAGCCTGAGCTATAGGCGATACCGTTTTTCCCATTTTCTTGGTCACATGCACTTTAGGGTACCCCTTTTTGCCTTTGACCCTTAATACCTCCTCCGGGTCACTAGTAGGCGCTCAGCTTGGTAGGAAACATAGCTAGAGCAGGCCTTCACCTTTCCAAAACTGCCTCAAGTGTACCGATCCGACATCTAGAACCAAAGTTATGGTCATTCCTATCATGCTCTACTTTCATGGTCAACCTCCACCAAGCACACCTAGGTTGGACCAACTTTCACCAACTCATCTCGAACCCCAAATTTGCTTCGACCTACTAGGTTTCCCTAGTAAAGTGGTCAAAACATCCATTACAACACGACTGGTCTTTCTGGTGGTCGACCTAGGCGACTTTGTTCGACGACCACCACCCCATGGAACTAAAAGACGTCCCTTGATACGGACCACCGATACATTTTCCGGCCTGTCTAAACTACACTCATCGAAATTTTTTTGGGTCCCCACCGTCATACAAGTTTGCCTAGGTCAAGTTTTTCTTCCGGATCGGCCGCGGACCTCACTTTTCATTATCTAGGGAGGCCATAGGGCCCCAAAAGGGGTTTTTTAAAATTTTCGACACTTTCGACTTTGGTCGGATTTTTTCCGATTTTGGTCCGACCTAGGGACTTGGTGGTCCAAGGAGCCTCGGGACCAAACTTTTTTCTCAGGGGTCCCTACCTCCATACAACTTTGCCTAGGTCAATTTTTTGTTCCAAATCGACCGCGGATTTCACTTTTCAATATCTGGGGCTCGTGTAGAGTCCGAATATGAGGTTTTCTCATTTTTCGACATTTTCGACTTTTTTCGACTTTTTTCGGGTTTTTCGACCTAGGGGTCCGCCGAACAAATTTTGGGTCAAAAATTTTTATTGAACTAGTCGAAAGTACGCAAAAAGATAAGACTTTTTGCCGAAGACACCATGCCCCGGAACCGACTCCTTCCCCTTCAAAATTGGGGACAAACGTGATTTTTGAAACTTTTCCTTAGGGAGCCCAAGACTTAGAAAATTTTCAAATTCTCGATTTTTCGATTGCGAGCTAGCGCTTTGCGGTCTTCGGCAATGTTGTAGATCTCGACGAGATAAGACTTTTTGGTCAAGGGACATTTTGCCCTCCGACCCCTCCTTCCCCCCGCAAATCGCCCCCCAAAGTGCAATTTTTGCATTTTCACCTCTTTGCACGCACTGTTCGGCCCAAATGGCCACTTTCTATGGGTCTGAGCGCTTTGCGGTCTTCGGCAAACTTTTAGAGCGTACCAAGCCCTAATTATAATTGTTCTACACCAACTTCGTACCTCTTCATCCCTGGCCGCTATTCGCGTACCAAGGTAATTTTTGTTCATTTTATCAACATTTTTCATCTTTGACTGTTTATATCGGCCTTGCCATGAACCGATAGCGCTTCGCTGTGTTCTAACGTAAGTTAGTACTACTCAATACCTTTCCAAATCATGTCTTAGATTGTCATTTGCTTGCTTACAGCCGGAGCTATGAGCGATACCGTAAAAAGTACCGAAACTTGGAAAAATCCTTGGATCGCCCATATCCCCCCTTTGGGGACCAGATATCGAAAAAAGTTCTTATTTAAAAAGTTGCGCCTTAACGTGTTCTAGTTATGCCTAGAACATTTCACTTCGCTAGCTGGCCTGCAACTTAGCCGTAATTGGGATTTTAGGGTGTTCATGGAGGGCCCATTTCCTGCGACTTGGTATCTTTTGGGCCCTATGTTTCTCTAATATCTCCACAAGTTTTCCAGATAGCTTTCTCATACTTTCAGGGTGCCTAGAGCACCTCAAGACCTTTCCAACGCTATGCCGTTTGCCTCGCTCGGACATCTACAGCCGAAGTTATTCGAGGTACACGGTACCTTACCCTGTTTTCTCAGTACTTGGTCGAAAATTTCGATCAGCCATATGACCGACTTGGACAACCCTGAGCGGGTTGGCCCCATATAACTAAACTTTTGTCTCTTGTAGGCAAACTTATAAATGTTCTACGTCAACTCGCTATCTCGTACCGCCTTGACGGTATACTTGGTCCAAGGGCCATTTCCAGCGACTTGGTCGCAATTTCGCTCTAAGTTTCGCTAATACCTTCGTCCGTGGACATGGTGATTTTTTGTTCGTATTTTTCCTTGATAGTCCCACTCAAGACTATTCCATACCAGAGCCAAGCGTCCCGCTAAGTGCCATACAGCCTGAGCAGTAATTCATGAAAGGTACCTCTACCAGTTTTTGCCATACTTGGGTACAAACTTTGTATCGCCCATATCTCCACTTTGGAGGCCAGCCAGCACCTTTGCCCCATATACTTTTTTCTTGGTCATACCATGCACTAAATATAATTGTTCTACGCCAACTTGCTATCTCTTCTCTAACTTGCCGTTATTCTTGGTCCAAGTCCCATTTCATTCGTTTTCGGACCCATTTTGCTATATGTTTCACTAATAGCTTCGGCCATGGACAAGCTGATGTTCTGTTTGTATTTTTGCTTGATAGTCCCACTCAAGACCATTCCAAAACACACCGCAACTTGTCGCTCGGTGGCAAACTGACCGAGTTATAATTCATGAAAGATACCTCAACTTGGTACACCATGTGGTCGGCCTAAACCATATACCGACCAAACGACCGACTTGGAGCACCCTGACCGGGTTGCCCCCATATAATGAAAGTTGCGTCTCTACACGCCAAACTTATGAATATTCTACGCCAAGTCGCTATCTCTTACCGGTAAGCCGGTATTCACCTTCCAAGGGTGATTTTGGTCAAGTGCCATTTCCTGCGACTTGGTCCCCGAATTGGACCATCATCACCTAATATCTCCGTGGTCTTTCAACTCAGCCTCATAAAACTTTCAGGGTAGATAGGTCTCCCCAAGACCTTTCCAACGGTGAGCCGTTTGCCTCGCTCGGCCATCTACAGCCGAAGTTATTAATGGTACTTGGTACCTTACCCTGTTTTTTCCATACTTGTTCGTACTTGGGTACAAACTTTGGATCGCCCATATCTCCACTTTGGAGGCCAGCTAGCACCTTGGCCCCATATACTTTTTTGTTGGTCATGCCATGCACCAAATATAATTGTTCTACGCCAACTTGCTATCTCTTCTCCAACTTGCCGTTATTCTTGGTCCAATTCCCATTTCATTCGTTTTTGGACCCATTTTGCTATATGTTTCACTAATAGCTTCGGCCATGGACAAGCTGATTTTCGATTGGTATTTTTCCTTGATAGTCCCACTCAAGACCATTCCAAAACACACCGCAGCTTGTCGCTCGGTGGCAAACTGACCAAGTTATAATTCATGAAAGGTACCTCAACTTGGCACACCACGTGGTCGGCCCAAACCATAAACCAACCAAACGACCGACTTGGAGCACCCTGACCGGGTTGGCCCCATATAATAAAAGTTGCGTCTCTACACGCCCAACTTATGAATATTCTACGCCAAGTCGCTATCTCTTACCGGTAAGCCGGTATTCACCTTCCAAGGGTGATTTTGGTCAAGCGCCATTTCCTGCGACTTGGTCCCCGAATTGGACCATCATCACCTAATATCTCCGTGGTCTTTCAACTCAGCCTCATGAAACTTTCAGGGTAGATAGGTCTCCCCAAGACCTTTCCAACGGTGAGCCGTTTGCCTCGCTCGGCCATCTACAGCCGAAGTTATTAATGGTACTTGGTACCTTACCCTGTTTTTTCCATACTTGTTCGTACTTGGGTACAAACTTTGGATCGCCCATATCTCCACTTTGGAGGCCAGCCAGCACCTTGGCCCCATATACTTTTTTGTTGGTGATACCATGCACCAAATATAATTGTTCTACGCAAGCTTGCTATCTCTTCTCCAACTTGCGGTTATTTTTGACTCAAGTCCCATTTCCATAGTTTTTGGTACCAATTTGCTCTATGTTTCGCTGATAGCTTCGCCCAAGGACTTTGTGATTTTTTGTTCGCATTTTTCCTAAATAGTCCCACTCAAGACTATTCCAAATCACACCTTAGCTTGTCGCTCAGTGCCATACAGCCAGAGTTTTAATTCATGAAAGGTACATCACCTTGGTACACCACGTGGTCGGTCCAAACCATCAACCAACCATATGACCGACTTCGAGTCGAGCTAGCGGCTAGGCTCAATATAATGAAATGCGTGTCTTGATGCGGGCTACTGACGGTCTGAACAATGTAGCTCGCTAGCTCGTCTCTAAACTTGTGTTTTGGTCGAATATTGGGTGTTCATGTACCACTTCGGGTAACATGGACTTTGGTGCAACTTTACCACTTGTGCACTTAATAACTTCCCGGTCATTCAAGTCTTTGCCTTCATACTTTCAGGGTAGTTAGGTCTCGTCGAGACCTTTCCATACATATGCCAAACTCATCGATCGGACATCTATAGCCCGAGTTATTCGCGGTACACCGTACCTTACCCTGTTTTTTCCTCAATTGGGTACAAACCTTGGAACACCCATATCGCCCCTTTAGAGACTAGCTGGCACGTTGGCCTCATATAATGATAAGTGCACCTCAACTAGGGCTACTGACGGTCAGAACATTTCAACTTGCTAGCTCGGGCCCACACTTGTGTTTTTCTCGAATATATGGTTCAAGTGTGCCACTTTGGTCACTTTTGGACATTTTGTCCCCACACAACTTTCTTGCCTTGGTAGATAGGGTCTTGTGATCTTGGGCAAAAAGATGCACCAAGATAAAGTCTAACTTTCGTTCTTGTACCGCAAAGCGCTATCTCAAACACCCGAGGAGATAGAAAGTGATTATGTTCGGTATATCGGTCTTCCATGGCCTACTATGGTAAACCCCTGCAGGTATGCAACCGAAGGTGCTTGGTACATGTATTTGGTGCAATTTCGGTGCAAAGTAGGTGTTTCCTTGATCGGGCTATAACTTTCTTGGTTGATGTTGGATTGCTTTGCGGTCTTCGGGGGATAGTTAGGGAACATGTTGGCCAACATTTCCTTATTCCTCAGCCTGGCCGTACCTCTTACCGTCTAGGCGGTATACATGCTCTAAGTTGGAACTTGTGTTCCTTTGGGTAACTTCTCTGACTTTGACGCTTAATAACTTTCGTTCATATGCAGTCTAAGCTCTGCAACTCTCAGGAAAGCTAGTACTACTCATTTCCTTTCCATATCAGTCTTTGGCTTGTCGATCCGATGTCTACAGCCTTACTTATTCACGTTCCCTGTGAAGGTAGGTTTTTGCCCATTTTCCAGTTCATGTGGTAACATTCCCAGACTTTGCCGGCTTTCTCTTCATGTGGTAACTTGCTTGCTCATGTGGTAACTTGGAAGTGTATTTCTGACAGACCCAATCTGGGACTTAGCCGATTTTTCTCTGCATATTTTATGGATCCATCACTAGGCCATCTTGCTTGCTCATGTGGTAACTTGGAAGTGTATTTCTGACAGACCCAATCTGGGACTTAGCCGATTTTTCTCTTCATATCATATGGATCCATCACTAGGCCATCTTGCTTGCTTGTGTGGTAACTTGGAAGTGTATTTCTGACAGACCCAATCTGGGACTTAGCCGATTTTTCTCTTCATATTATATGGATCCTGGACTTAGCCGATTTTTCTCTTCATATCATATGGATCCATCACTAGGCCATCTTGCTTGCTTGTGTGGTAACTTGGAAGTGTATTTCTGACAGACCCAATCTGGGACTTAGCCGATTTTTCTCTTCATATTATATGGATCCTGGACTTAGCCGATTTTTCTCTTCATATCATATGGATCCATCATTAGGCCATCTTGCTTGCTTGTGTGGTAACTTGATAGTGTATTTCCGACAGACCCAATCTCGGACTTAGCCGATTTTTCTCTTCATATTATATGGTTCCATCACTAGGCCATCTTGCTTGCTTGTGTGGTATCTTGAAAGTGTATGTCTGACAGACCCAATCTCGGACTTAGCCGATTTTTCTCTTCATATAATATGGATCCTGGACTTAGCCTGTTATTAGGTTATTATATATGGATCCTGGACTTAGCCGATTATTAGGTTATTATATATGGATCCTGGACTTAGCCGATTTTTCTCTTCATATAATATGGATCCGGGACTTAGCCGATTATTAGGTTATTATATATGGATCCTGGACTTAGCCGATATTTCTCTTCATATAATATGGATCCGGGACTTAGCCAATTTTTCTCTTCATATAATATGGATCCGGGACTTAGCCGATTTTTCTCTTCATATAATATGGATCCGGGACTTAGCCAATTTTTCTCTTCATGTGGTAACGTATGCCAATCGCTCACAAGTCATGGGATAAGGGTACTTGTGTTCTTCCATCTTCTAAGTCCCGCACGGGGACATCGTGATCGCCCCAAGTCCGGAATAGCGCCAAGTCAAGCCCCACGGTGGCCGTGCAGGACCTGTTAGCGGCGGCCCCACTGACAGCACTAATCCGGACTTAGAAATTATATCTTTCTAATCGAACACCACACACGCAACACCACCATACCACCATCTCCTTGCAAGTACCTAAGTACCCGCAACTCCATGGTGAAGGCAATGTCACTCCATCACCAACCTCTTTGCATTGCAAGCACTTGCGTACCTACAACACTCCGAAGAAGGCAACGGCGCGCGATGCTCGACTCCACACACCTCACCACACCACACCACCGATGGCCAGCCAGCCAGCCAGCCCAGCTAAGGGCTAACCCACCAACCAACCACCAATGGCCTAGGCCAGCCGGATCCCACCTTCAAGTCCAAGCACAGCCAAGTGCAAGTACCGCCAAGTGTTCACCAACCAACCATCACACCAGGTCAGCCGGCCAGTACCCACCTTCAAGTGCCATTACCCTCGGGTGCAAGCCCAATCAAGTGTTAACCAACCAACCCGGCCAAGGCAGCCAACAGGCCGGCACCCTACAGCACCGACCCGCCATCACCACCTCAACCGTTGACCATGCAAGTGGCCTCGGACAACAGGTGACACCCGAAATACATCCGAAGAACGTATATCAAGTGTTTGCTCACCAAGTCCTCAACCAACCCCAAGTACCCGGAGGTACCCAGAGTGTTGGATCCGCCAACCCGTCCCGGCACTCCAAGTCCTTGCGAACCCAAAGTGTTTGCCCGGTAGGGCCAATGTATCACAACGCTTGCGACCATGCAAGTGGCCTCGAACAAGGTGACAGGGGTATCTTCACCAAGTCCTCAACCAACCCCAAGTACCCGGAGGTACCCAGAGTGTTGGGTCCGCCAACCACTACCAGCACTCCAAGTCCTTGCGAACC
>NW_026525066.1:25000-45000 GCF_943734705.1 Anopheles coustani
ACCACAGTATTAAGTATGGTGTCCTCTTCCACATAGGGCAAGCTAGAACTAACTATCTTACCCAGGACCGCCGAAGCAGTGTGGACCAGGGGAGGACTATACTTTATACTTCACACACTAGCCATACTGAAGTCATCACTTGGTTGAAGCGCTGAACTACGGCGGGGTAATCGTTTACAGGTTATAATCATATAGCTGCATGCTCATTAGTAGATAATGGAATATTGTATGGCAATATGAGCATGCCCAAGTGATGACTTTGTTTCAAGCTCAACAGGTAGGGTATTGAGTCCTCTTCCACATAGGGCAAGCTAGAATGAACTATCTTACCCAGGACCGCCGGAGCAGCGTGGACCAGTGGAGGACTCTATACTTTATACTTCACACCACAGTATTGAGTACGACTTGCATAAAGCCCCTAATGAGAACCACGAGGGCTCTCTCAATGTAGAACCACGAGGGCTCTAGTACCGATTCTCTCGGTACGGCTTGGTCCGTGTTCCTTTATGCTTGTACTCTAAGTATTAAGTATTGTGTCCTCTTCCACATAGGGCAAGCTAGAACTAACTATCTTACCCAGGACCGCCGAAGCAGTGTGGACCAGGGGAAGACTATACTTTATACTTCACACACTAGCCATACTGAAGTCATCACTTGGTGGGGGTGAACTACGGCGGTATCTATCGTTTTGGTTCGGTCTATATAGGGTCGCTTGCATGCTCATTCGAATATAATGTAATTGTGTATGGCAATATGAGCATGCCCAAGTGATGACTTTGTTTCAAGCTCAACAGGTAGGGTATTGAGTCCTCTTCCACATAGGGCAAGCTAGAATGAACTATCTTACCCAGGACCGCCGGAGCAGCGTGGACCAGTGGAGGACTCTATACTTTATACTTCACACCACAGTATTGAGTACTTCTTGCATAAAGCCCCTAATGAGAACCACGAGGGCTCTCTCAATGTAGAACCACAAGGGCTCTAGTACCGATTCTCTCGGTACGGCTTGGTCCGTGTTCCTTTATGCTTGTACTCTTAGAAAGTCTCAACCCGGAGGTCTTGACTTTGATTGTCATAGTTGGACTACGACGGGGCATCCGACCATTGCTGATCGAACACCCCTGATTCACCATCTTTCGGGTAGGCGGTACGCGTACCTCCGGACGCGGAAGTCTCAACCCGGAGGTCTTGACTTTGATTGTCATAGTTGGACTACGACGGGGTATCCGACTCATCGAATACCCCAGAAGCACACCATCTTTCGGGTAGGCGGTACGCGTACCTCCGGACGCGGAAGTCTCAACCCGGAGGTCTTGACTTTGATTGTCATAGTTGGACTACGACGGGGTATCCGACTCATCGAATACCCCAGAAGCACACCATCTTTCGGGTAGGCGGTACGCGTACCTCCGGACGCGGAAAGTCTCAACCCGGAGGTCTTGACTTTGGTTGTCATAGTTGGACTATGACGGGGCATCCGACCATTGCTGATCGAACACCCCTGTTACACCATCTTTCGGATAGGCGGTGCGCGACACCACCGACGCGGAAAGTCTCAACCCGGAGGTCTTGACTTTGTATTGTTGGATAGTCCTCTTCCACTATAGGGCAAGCTGGAAATATTCCATTTTACCCAGGACTGCCGAGGCAGCGTGGACCAGGGGAGAACTTCACGGAATCTTCAGGCATCCATGATTGCCATAGTGCGTAAGCCGCCGCTGTGCGCGTCAACTCGTTCCCCGTGAGGAGGAGTCTAGCCGCCGCTAAAAGACGAAGCATTAAGTGTCCTCATTCCACTATAGGGCAAGCTAGAATTAACTATCTTACCCAGGACCGCCGAAGCAGCGTGGACCAGGCGAGGACTATACTTTATACTTCACACCACAGTGTTGAGTACGACTTGCATAAAGCCCCTAATGAGAACCACGAGGGCTCTCTCAATGTAGAACCACGAGGGCTCTAGTACCGATTCTCTCGGTACGGCTTGGTCCGTGTTCCTTTATGCTTGTACTCGCGGAAAGTCTCAACCCGGAGGTCTTGACTTTGATTGTCATAGTTGGACTACGACGGGGCATCCGACCATTGCTGACCGAACACCCCTGATTCATCATCTTTCGGATAGGAGGTGCGCCCACCTCCGACGCGGAAGTCTCAACCCGGAGGTTCGGACTTAGAGTTTTTCCCATTTAAAAGTTTTTCTCTTAGCCATACTGAAGTCATCACTTGGTGAACGATTGAACTAGGGCGGGTTAATCGTTTATAGGTATCATGTGGTTTGCATGCTCTCTTAGGTTAAGGTCATGTGGTTGGCTATCGAGCATGCCCAAGTGATGACTTTGTTTCACGCTTGCTTGATTTCTTCATGATTCCCTGTTATATAGTGTAATCATTCGAGAACAGGGAATCATTGGTTTTGCTCAACAGGTATTGGATGTCAACTTGGTATCTAGATCGCATTAAGTCTCAACCCTTAGGTTCGGACTTGTATAGTGACATCTTGTTACGGTCTTGAGTCTCAACCCGCAGGTTCGGACTACTTAGTGTTTGATCGAATATAATATGGCAACTTGTGCCTAAGTCTCAACCCGCAGGTTCGGACTTCTGTTTATTTGGCCAATGTATGTATAAGGCAACTTGTGCCTAAGTCTCAACCCGCAGGTTCGGACTTGTGTATTTGTTCGAAGTCATGTATAAGGCAACGTGTGCCTAAGTCTCAACCCGCAGGTTCGGACTTGTTAGTGTTTCGTCAACTTTCATATGGCAACTTGTGCCTAAGTCTCAACCCGCAGGTTCGGACTTGTGTATTTGTTCGAAGTCATGTATAAGGCAACTTGTGCCTAAGTCTCAACCCGCAGGTTCGGACTTGTGTATTTGTTCGAAGTCATGTATAAGGCAACGTGTGCCTAAGTCTCAACCCGCAGGTTCGGACTTGTTAGTGTTTCGTCAACTTTCATATGGCAACTTGTGCCTGAGTCTCAACCCGCAGGTTCGGACTTCTATAGTGTTTCGTCAATTATCATATGGCAACTTGTGCCGAAGTCTCAACCCGCAGGTTCGGACTTCTGGAAGGATCACTTGGCCACTAATGATCCTTCCGCAGGTTCACCTACGGAAACCTTGTTACGACTTTTACTTCCTCTAAATCATCAAGTTCGGTCAACTTCGATAAAGCAGACGCGGTTCACGAGGATCCAGCGAACGATCATCTCCAAAGACCTCACTAAATAATCCATCGGTAGTAGCGACGGGCGGTGTGTACAAAGGGCAGGGACGTATTCAACGCTGGCTGATGACCAGCACTTACTAGAAGTTCCGAGTTCATATGGACCATTGCAATCCATAATCCCTACTAAGTGAGTATTTGAGTGATTTCCCGTTCCTCTCGGAATAGGAGACACGCTGCTACCCACATTGTAGCACGCGTGTAGCCCAGAACATCTAAGGGCATCACGGACCTGTTATCGCTCGATCTCATTTTGCTAAACACAAATTGTCCTGCTAAGCAGCGTACCGTAAGTGCACTTGCGCACACGAACAGCGAAGGTGTCAGGTCATACTCCACCGAAAGGTCCTAACCCGTTCCAATCGGCATCGACGCATTAACGCTGACTGCGTTCTAGTTAGCATATGTGAGTCACGTTCGTTATCGGAATTAACCAGACAAATCAATCCACGAACTAAGAACGGCCATGCACCACTACCCTTAAATTTGAGAAAGAGCTATTAATCTGTCTCACCTCCATAAGTTCGGACCTGGTAAGTTTTCCCGTGTTGAGTCAAATTGAACCGCAAGCTCCATTTCATTGTGGTGCCCTTCCGTCAATTCCTTTAAGTTTCAACTTTGCAACCATACTTCCCCCGGAACCTGACTTTGGTTTCCCGGAAGCTACTGAGAGCACCTGGTTGTAGCGTCTCCCAATTGCTAGTTGGCATCGTTTACGGTTAGAACTAGGGCGGTATCTAATCGCCTTCGATCCTCTAACTTTCGTTCTTGATTAAAGAAAGCATCCTTGACAAATGCCTTCGCTTTAGTTAGTCTTACGACGGTCTACGAATTTCACCTCTCGCGCCGTAATACTAGTGTCCCCAACTACTTCTGTTAATCATTACCTCCGGTCTGAGTACAAACCAATGAAAGATTAGACCAAGGTCGTATTCCATTATTCCATGCAAGATTATTCTAGGGCGTTTGGGCACCCTGCTTTAAGCACTCTAATTTGTTCAAGGTAAACGTGAGCGGTCGAGCTCTATGTTACACTTGCACCCGTTGAAGGGCACACCATGACACAGACTTGGTGCCCTACCACACCATTGAGTCGCAACCAGATTCCGACTTGGCCCACCGACCACGGGTTGACCGGGTCGGCGGAGCCGGACTGTGTTGGACAAGTATCAACTTCGAACGTTTTAACCGCAACAATTTTAATATACGCTAGTGGAGCTGGAATTACCGCGGCTGCTGGCACCAGACTTGCCCTCCACTTGATCCTCGTAGAAGGATTTATGCTCTACTCATTCCAATTATGAAACATCATTAAAGAGTTTCATATTGTTATTTCTCGTCACTACCTCCCCGTCCCGGGATTGGGTAATTTACGCGCCTGCTGCCTTCCTTGGATGTGGTAGCCATTTCTCAGGCTCCCTCTCCGGAATCGAACCCTGATTCCCCGTTACCCGTTGCAACCATGGTAGTCCTCTATACTACCATCCATAGTTGATAGGGCAGATATTTGCGAGATCTGTCGTCGGTGCGAGACCATACGATCAGCATCATTATCCAGACTTCAACTCAATGACACGGAGAACCCGCGATTGGTTTGACTAATAAGTGCACCAGTTCCCGCGAGGGTCCTGGCATGTTGCATGTATTAGCTCTAGATTTTCCACAGTTATCCAAGTAACTAGGTTGATGATCTCGTAAATTATAGCTGTTATACTGAGCCTTATGCGGTTTCACATTAAATCTGTTTGTACTTAGACATGCATGGCTTAACCTTTGAGACGAGCGTATATTACTGGTAGGATCAACCAGAATTCCGACTTTGCGTTCGAATGTTCATTGTCCCATTGCACCCGGAGGAGCAAACACCACGTTCTATATGTTGTCAAGTCCGGTAGCACACGGGAGGCGAGCCCCCGTGCGAACCTCATTGCCCTCGTATCACACACACACCCGATGCACCGGACAGGCACTTGAGCGGCATTCGACTCCGCTAAGCGCTCGTGCGCCCGATTGTGCATGCGCTGACGGGGCCTTCATACCCCTACCACAGCGACCTTATGCCAAACTTCCATGAATACTTAGGTGAGCTGACAAGGGCCTTCATTTCCCTACCATCAACTAAAGGACACGCTAGGCGCGTCCGATCATTGCAACTGCGGGGCTTTCATACCCCAATCACCACAGTACGCAATTCACCAGAGTTTAATCACAACCCCCCCGGACATGGCACACTATTAACTTGCAACAAAACTTAGTGTGTGCCGGGCACATCGGTTCCACAAAATCATTCCCGATGTACCCCAATTGGGGTTGTGAACGCATCCATGGTCCTCTGACACACCCAACCAAGCGTGGATACTACATACCTCAAACACCCAGTACACTAACAGACAAATCAACATATGGTTGCTTTCCCCCAGACATTTGCCAATCACTTGGCACCCGGACGGGAACTCGCTCCTGATTGCGCCATTGCCACCCATTTGCCAAGAGCGAGTTCTGTATGTAGATTTCATTTGGAAAGACAACCGTGTACTGGATATTCTATCCGACGATTACAGATGACGAGTACGAGACTCGACTACACTCACGGATAATACATTTTGGGTCGAGATTGCTTTCGGGGTTTTCGATTGGTCTTGCGCTTGTAAACGTATAACTTTGACTTGTGGTAACCTCGGTATGTTAGTCGATCACGTGGTTGTGAACTGGGTAGGGGTGAGCAATCTGTTCACTTGCACTCTGGGTAGGAATATGGTGAGCGCTATAGGTTAAAGATCATGGTATGGTTCCATCGTGATGACTTTCGCTAGATAGTAGTATGTTTGGATAGTTATAACGTTTTTGGCCATTTGTTCATAGTGTTCGGTTCATTCAGGAATTCGATTGGTCTTTGCTTCACACACGTGGTCGATCACTTGGATGTGAACTAGGGTGAGATTAAGGTGTTCACTAGTGCTCTTCGGTTTTGGATCAGTAATGAGCACTTGATTGGTTTCGCATAATATGTATCCATAGTGATGACTCTTTCCAGCTTAAGATTTCGTTACCGGTTTCGAATCCTCCCCACGTTCGCTTTTACTTGGTTAGGTTTTCGAGTGTAGATTTGAAAGCAATCTCATGTATGTATCCCATCTGATATAAGCCACTGACAGTTCATGTCACCTCGTTCAACTCTCGCTGGGTCACAGAAGTATGTTACTGCGCCCATTATCCCTACTCGGATAGGTTCGGTTCGTTCGTTTTATACTACGGTGAGTAAACTCAATTTGTGCATCGCATAGCCATGGAAAGCAAGCTTTCGCGGGCCTCTTCGACTGTTTTGATACGAGCTGTGCCCGTGATGCTTGTCATCCCAGGATACTAGACCCCTTTGGACGACCGCATGACCATCAGAAAGTAAATTCCACGTTCGATTTGGGGTGTGAACCCCGAACATAAAGTCTTTGTGTAGAACCACGAGGGCTCTATAGTACCGATTCTCTCGGTACGCTTGGTCCGTGTTCCTTTATGTTCGTACTCTTGTGTGTATAATCTTCATGTTCGATTTGGGATATTTGCTACTGTCACCGTTTGAGTACTATGGGGCTTGAACCAATAACATAAAGTCTTTGTGTAGAACCACAAGGGCTCTATAGTACCGATTCTCTCGGTACGCTTGGTCCGTGTTCCTTTATGTTCGTACTCTTGTGTGTATAATATTCATGTTCGGTTTGGGATATTTGCTACTTTCACCAGGGTCCCGTTCTTCATACAAGTCTGCCTTGCTAATGTGGTAACTTTATAGTGTAGTTCTGACATCCCAATTTTGGGACTTAGCCGATTTTTCGTATATTTCCATATGACCCATAGGGTCCCTTTCTTCATACAAGCTTGCCTAGGGCGATCGGTCAAAACTTGTCTTACTATTCGATTGGTCTTCGCACTTTCACCCTAGGCAATTCGCCTAAGTCTGTCTTCTTGAGGAGGCCAAAACCCGAAATAAGGAGGTCCAGCCGACCCTGAAACCTCCCCTGTCTTAACTACACTAACCCGATTTTTCAGGGTCCTCAGCGCCATACAACTTTGCCTAGGTCACTTGTACTCTTGACTTAGGCCATCTGACTTGGTCCGTGTTTCTTCCTAGGGTTCACCTAGGTACTTTGCCTTGCTTGATGTGGTAACTTTTTAGTGTAGTTCAGACATCCCAATTATGGGACTTAGCCGATTTTTCATGTATTTCCATATGACCCATAGGGTCCCTTTCTTCATACAAGCTTGCCTAGGGCGATCGGTCAAAACTTGTCTTACTATTCGATTGGTCTTCGCACTTTCACCCTAGGCAATTCGCCTAGGTCTGTCTTCTTGAGGAGGCCAAAACCCGAAATAAGGAGGTCCAGCCGACCCTGAAACCTCCCCTGTCTGAACTACACTAACCCGATTTTTCAGGGTCCTCAGCGCCATACAACTTTGCCTAGGTCACTTGTACTCTTGACTTAGGCCATCTGACTTGGTCCGTGTTTCTTCCTAGGGTTCACCTAGGTACTTTGCCTTGCTTGATGTGGTAACTTTTTAGTGTAGTTCAGACATCCCAATTTTGGGACTTAGCCGATTTTTCATGTATTTCCATATGACCCATAGGGTCCCTTTCTTCATACAAGCTTGCCTAGGGCGATCGGTCAAAACTTGTCTTACTATTCGATTGGTCTTCGCACTTTCACCCTAGGCAATTCGCCTAGGTCTGTCTTCTTGAGGAGGCCAAAACCCGAAATAAGGAGGTCCAGCCGACCCTGAAACCTCCCCTGTCTGAACTACACTAACCCGATTTTTCAGGGTCCTCAGCGCCATACAACTTTGCCTAGGTCACTTGTACTCTTGACTTAGGCCATCTGACTTGGTCCGTGTTTCTTCCTAGGGTTCACCAAGGTACTTTGCCTTGCTTGGTGTGGTAACTTTTTAGTGTAGTTCTGACATCCTCATTTTGGGACTTAGCCGATTTTTCGTAAAATACCATATGACCCATATGGGTCCTTTCCTTCATATAAGTTTGCCTTGCTTGGTATGGTAACATTTGAGTGTAGTTCTGACATCATCATTTTGGGACTTAGCCGATTTTTCGTAAAATACCATATGACCCATATGGGTCCTTTGCTTCATATAAGTTTGCCTTGCTTGGTGTGGTAACATTTTAGTGTAGTTCTGACATCACCATTTTGGGACTTAGCCGATTTTTCAATCAATACCATATGACCCATCAGGGTCCTTTGCTTCATATAAGTTTGCCTTTGCTGGTGTGGTAACATTTGAGTGTAGTTCTGACATCCCCATTTTGGGACTTAGCCGATTTTTCGTAAAATACCATATGACCCATCAGGGTCCTTGCCTTCATATAAGTTTGCCTTGCTTGGTGTGGTAACATTTGAGTGTAGTTCTGACATCCCCATTTTGGGACTTAGCCGATTTTTCGATCCATACCATATGACCCATCAGGGTCCTTTCCTTCATATAAGTTTGCCTTGCTTGGTGTGGTAACATTTGAGTGTAGTTCTGACATCCCCATTTTGGGACTTAGCCGATTTTTCGTAAAATACCATATGACCCATCAGGGTCCTTGCCTTCATATAAGTTTGCCTTGCTTGGTGTGGTAACATTTGAGTGTAGTTCTGACATCCCCATTTTGGGACTTAGCCGATTTTTCGATCCATACCATATGACCCATCAGGGTCCTTGCCTTCATATAAGTTTGCCTTGCTTGGTGTGGTAACATTTTAGTGTAGTTCTGACATCACCATTTTGGGACTTAGCCGATTTTTCGTAAAATACCATATGACCCATATGGGTCCTTTGCTTCATATAAGTTTGCCTTGCTTGGTATGGTAACATTTGAGTGTAGTTCTGACATCATCATTTTGGGACTTAGCCGATTTTTCGTAAAATACCATATGACCCATATGGGTCCTTTGCTTCATATAAGTTTGCCTTGCTTGGTGTGGTAACATTTGAGTGTAGTTCTGACATCCCCATTTTGGGACTTAGCCGATTTTTCAATCAATACCATATGACCCATCAGGGTCCTTTGCTTCATATAAGTTTGCCTTTGCTGGTGTGGTAACATTTGAGTGTAGTTCTGACATCCCCATTTTGGGACTTAGCCGATTTTTCGTAAAATACCATATGACCCATCAGGGTCCTTGCCTTCATATAAGTTTGCCTTGCTTGGTGTGGTAACATTTGAGTGTAGTTCTGACATCCCCATTTTGGGACTTAGCCGATTTTTCGATCCATACCATATGACCCATCAGGGTCCTTTCCTTCATATAAGTTTGCCTTGCTTGGTGTGGTAACATTTGAGTGTAGTTCTGACATCCCCATTTTGGGACTTAGCCGATTTTTCGTAAAATACCATATGACCCATCAGGGTCCTTGCCTTCATATAAGTTTGCCTTGCTTGGTGTGGTAACATTTGAGTGTAGTTCTGACATCCCCATTTTGGGACTTAGCCGATTTTTCGATCAATACCATATGACCCATCAGGGTCCTTTGCTTCATATAAGTTTGCCTTGCTTGGTGTGGTAACATTTGAGTGTAGTTCTGACATCATCATTTTGGGACTTAGCCGATTTTTCGTAAAATACCATATGACCCATCAGGGTCCTTGCCTTCATATAAGTTTGCCTTGCTTGGTGTGGTAACACATGAGTGTAGTTCTGACATCCCCATTTTGGGACTTAGCCGATTTTTCGTAAAATACCATATGACCCATCAGGGTCCTTTCCTTCATATAAGTTTGCCTTGCTTGATGTGGTAACATTTGAGTGTAGTTCAGACATCCCCATTTTGGGACTTAGCCGATTTTTCGATCCATACCATATGACCCATCAGGGTCCTTGCCTTCATATAAGTTTGCCTTGCTTGGTGTGGTAACATTTTAGTGTAGTTCTGACATCACCATTTTGGGACTTAGCCGATTTTTCGTAAAATACCATATGACCCATCAGGGTCCTTTGCTTCATATAAGTTTGCCTTGCTTGGTGTGGTAACACATGAGTGTAGTTCTGACATCCCCATTTTGGGACTTAGCCGATTTTTCGACCAATACCATATGACCCATCAGGGTCCTTTGCTTCATATAAGTTTGCCTTGCTTGGTGTGGTAACATTTGAGTGTAGTTCTGACATCCCCATTTTGGGACTTAGCCGATTTTTCGATCCATCCTATATGACCCATCAGGGTCCTTTTTCTTCATATAAGTTTCCCAAGACTTAGTGCTTTTTACCTTTGGACACCAATATCACCCTTACGGGTTTCTTTGATCTTCTCACTTTGTATTGACCAAATGTAGGTCTTGCCATGCCAAACATATAATTGTTCTACACCAAGTCTCTATCTCGTACCGCCAGCTCGGTACATTCGATCAACCTGCCCTTAAGGCACCCGGGACTTAGCCATTTTTTCACATTTTTCATGATTTTGAGGCAACTTTTCTCGACTTTGTCACCTTATATCACCAAGATCCTTTCCCTTTAGCGCTTCACTCTGTTCGTATGATATTTAGCGCTGACTATCACCTTTCTATCGCTGACCTCAACTTCTTATTCGGTGCCATAGAGCCAGAGATATTTGGTGTATGCTGTTATAAGGGAAGTTTGTCACTTTTTCAAAGGCCCACTTTGGGACGCCCATATCTCACCTTCACGTATCTTCGATCTTCTTGTCGTCTATGGACGAAACTTAGGTCTTGTATTGGCCAACTTATAAATGTTCTACGGCCAAGCCGTATCTCTTACCGCCAGCCCGGTATTCATGGACTTAGTCGGATTTTCGCCTCTCGTGGTAACAATTTCTGACTTTGACTCACAATAACACCCGAACGGTCACATGCTAGCGCTTTGCTTGGTAGGAATTATAGTTAGCGCTACCTTTTCTCTTTCCATCGATACCTTGTTCGTTCCATACCATGCCATACAGCCGAAGTTATGATGTTTCCCGTTTTCCATATCATGTGGAGCTTATGCTCTGGGAAAACCATCTAACACCTGTACCACCCTTTTGGGTACCACCGATCTCGTCACTATGTTCGGGCCAAATATAGGTTATAACATGCCCAACATATAATTGTTCTACACCAAGTCTCTATCTCTTACCGCCTGCTCGGTATTTTACTCGTAAGTCCAAATTTCACAACTTGTACTTTTTGGCCCAATGTACTCGAGTTTCAATTTTGGTAACATTTTTCGACTTTGACACTTAATAACTTCCAAATCATGCTAGTTAGCGCTTTGCTTTCTTCTAGTCGTATCTAGCGCTGGGTGTTACCTTTCCAAAACATATCCTAGCTTAACAATCCATGCCATACAGCCGGAGCTATACGGTGCACAAGTCAAATCCATTTTAGCCATGTTTCATTTTTGCCAATTTTTGACCACTCGTATCACCCTTCCAGAGTGGTCCGATCTTCTCGATGTCTATGGACGACTTTTAGGTCTCGTAGAGGCAAACTTATAAGTATTCTACGTCAACCCGCTATCTCTTACCGCCTGCTCGGTATTCTTGGTCTTGTGTGATTTTTGGAAATTTTGGTATTATTTTTCCACTTTGTCGCTTAATAACTCAGTTTTGCTCAACACTTAGCGCTTCGGTTGTTTGGGATTATAGTTAGCGCTCGGTTCGACCTTTCCAACACTGATCTAAGCTTGTCGATCCGTTCCATACAGCCTGAGTTATTCGCGATACCGTGTTTCAACCCATTTCTGAAGTCTCGTTTTGGTCCAACTTTGAACCAGCCATATCACCCTCTTGGGTACCTCCGATCTTCTCGCTCTATATTGGCCAAAGTTAGGTCTTGAGGTAACGTACTTATGATTGTTCTACGCCGTGTTCGTAGCTCTTATCGTTCGCCCGCTATTTTCGATCATAAGGTGAATTTTCGCCTCTAAACCACCATTTTTCACCTTTGCCCTCTAATATGACCGACTTGCTCAACACCTAGCGCTTCGCTTGGTAGGACACATAGCTAGCGCTCGTCAAGACCTTTCCAACGCATATCCAAGCTTTCCGATCCGAGCCATACAGCCTGAGCTATAGGCGATACCGTTTTTCCCATTTTCTTGGTCACACGCACTTTAGGGTACCCCTTTTTGCCTTTGACCCTTAATACCTCCTCCGGGTCACTAGTAGGCGCTCAGCTTGGTAGGAAACATAGCTAGAGCAGGCCTTCACCTTTCCAAAACTGCCGAAAGTGTACCGATCCGACATCTAGAACCAAAGTTATGGTCATTCCCATCATGCTCTACTTTCATGGTCAACCTCCACCAAGCACACCTAGGTTGGACCAACTTTCACCAACTCATCTCGAACCCCAAATTTGCTTCGACCTACTAGGTTTCCCTAGTAAAGTGGTCAAAACATCCATTACAACACGACTGGTCTTTCTGGTGGTCGACCTAGGCGACTTTGTTCGACGACCACCACCCCATGGAACTAAAAGACGTCCCTTGATACGGACCACCGATACATTTTCCGGCCTGTCTAAACTACACTCATCGAAATTTTTTTGGGTCCCCACCGTCATACAAGTTTTCCTAGGTCAAGTTTTTCTTCCGGATCGGCCGCGGACCTCACTTTTCATTATCTAGGGAGGCCATAGGGCCCCAAAAGGGGTTTTTTAAAATTTTCGACACTTTCGACTTTGGTCGGATTTTTTCCGATTTTGGTCCGACCTAGGGACTTGGTGGTCCAAGGAGCCTCGGGACCAAACTTTTTTCTCAGGGGTCCCTACCTCCATACAACTTTGCCTAGGTAAATTTTTTGTTCCAAATCGACCGCGGATTTCACTTTTCAATATCTGGGGCTCGTGTAGAGTCCGAATATGAGGTTTTCTCATTTTTCGACATTTTCGACTTTTTTCGACTTTTTTCGGGTTTTTCGACCTAGGGGTCCGCCGAACAAATTTTGGGTCAAAAATTTTTATTGAACTAGTCGAAAGTACGCAAAAAGATAAGACTTTTTGCCGAAGACACCATGCCCCGGAACCGACTCCTTCCCCTTCAAAATAGGGGACAAACGTGATTTTTGAAACTTTTCCTTAGGGAGCCCAAGACTTAGAAAATTTTCAAATTCTCGATTTTTCGATTGCGAGCTAGCGCTTTGCGGTCTTCGGCAATGTTGTAGATCTCGACGAGATAAAACTTTTTGGTCAAGGGACATTTTGCCCTCCGACCCCTCCTTCCCCCCGCAAATCGCCCCCCAAAGTGCAATTTTTGCATTTTCACCTCTTTGCATGCACTGTTCGGCCCAAATGGCCACTTTCTATGGGTCTGAGCGCTTTGCGGTCTTCGGCAAACTTTTAGAGCGTACCAAGCCCTAATTATAATTGTTCTACACCAACTTCGTACCTCTTCATCCCTGGCCGCTATTCGCGTACCAAGGTAATTTTTGTTCATTTTATCAACATTTTTCATCTTTGACTGTTTATATCGGCCTTGCCATGAACCGATAGCGCTTCGCTGTGTTCTAACGTAAGTTAGTACTACTCAATACCTTTCCAAATCATGTCTTAGATTGTCATTTGCTTGCTTACAGCCGGAGCTATGAGCGATACCGTAAAAAGTACCGAAACTTGGAAAAATCCTTGGATCGCCCATATCCCCCCTTTGGGGACCAGATATCGAAAAAAGTTCTTATTCAAAAAGTTGCGCCTTAACGTGTTCTAGTTATGCCTAGAACATTTCACTTCGCTAGCTGGCCTGCAACTTAGCCGTAATTGGGATTTTAGGGTGTTCATGGAGGGCCCATTTCCTGCGACTTGGTATCTTTTGGGCCCTATGTTTCTCTAATATCTCCACAAGTTTTCCAGATAGCTTTCTCATACTTTCAGGGTGTCTAGAGCACCTCAAGACCTTTCCAACGCTATGCCGTTCGCCTCGCTCGGACATCTACAGCCGAAGTTATTCGAGGTACACGGTACCTTACCCTGTTTTCTCAGTACTTGGTCGAAAATTTCGATCAGCCATATGACCGACTTGGACAACCCTGAGCGGGTTGGCCCCATATAACTAAACTTTTGTCTCTTGTAGGCAAACTTATAAATGTTCCACGTCAACTCGCTATCTCGTACCGCCTTGACGGTATACTTGGTCCAAGGGCCATTTCCAGCGACTTGGTCGCAATTTCGCTCTAAGTTTCGCTAATACCTTCGTCCGTGGACATGGTGATTTTTTGTTCGTATTTTTCCTTGATAGTCCCACTCAAGACTATTCCATACCAGAGCCAAGCGTCCCGCTAAGTGCCATACAGCCTGAGCAGTAATTCATGAAAGGTACCTCTACCAGTCTTTGCCATACTTGGGTACAAACTTTGTATCGCCCATATCTCCACTTTGGAGGCCAGCCAGCACCTTTGCCCCATATACTTTTTTCTTGGTCATACCATGCACTAAATATAATTGTTCTACGCCAACTTGCTATCTCTTCTCTAACTTGCCGTTATTCTTGGTCCAAGTCCCATTTCATTCGTTTTCGGACCCATTTTGCTATATGTTTCACTAATAGCTTCGGCCATGGACAAGCTGATATTCTGTTTGTATTTTTGCTTGATAGTCCCACTCAAGACCATTCCAAAACACACCGCAACTTGTCGCTCGGTGGCAAACTGACCGAGTTATAATTCATGAAAGATACCTCAACTTGGTACACCATGTGGTCGGCCCAAACCATATACCGACCAAACGACCGACTTGGAGCACCCTGACCGGGTTGCCCCCATATAATGAAAGTTGCGTCTCTACACGCCCAACTTATGAATATTCTACGCCAAGTCGCTATCTCTTACCGGTAAGCCGGTATTCACCTTCCAAGGGTGATTTTGGTCAAGTGCCATTTCCTGCGACTTGGTCCCCGAATTGGACCATCATCACCTAATATCTCCGTGGTCTTTCAACTCAGCCTCATGAAACTTTCAGGGTAGATAGGTCTCCCCGAGACCTTTCCAACGGTGAGCCGTTTGCCTCGCTCGGCCATATACAGCCGAAGTTATTAATGGTACTTGGTACCTTACCCTGTTTTTTCCATACTTGTTCGTACTTGGGTACAAACTTTGTATCGCCCATATCTCCACTTTGGAGGCCAGCCAGCACCTTGGCCCCAAATACTTTTTTGTTGGTCATACTATGCCCAAAATATAAATGTTCTACGTCAACTTGCTATCTCTTCTCCAACTTGCCGTTATACTTGGTCCAAGTCCCATTTCATTCGTTTTTGGACCCATTTTGCTATATGTTTCACTAATAGCTTCGGCCATGGACAAGCTGATTTTCTATTTGTATTTTTCCTTGATAGTCCCACTCAAGACCATTCCAAAACACACCGCAACTTGTCGCTCGGTGGCAAACTGACCGAGTTATAATTCATGAAAGGTACCTCAACTTGGTACACCACGTGGTCGGTCCAAACCATAAACCGACCAAACGACCGACTTGGAGCACCCTGACCGGGTTGCCCCCATATAATGAAAGTTGCGTCTCTACACGCCTAACTTATGAATATTCTACGCCAAGTCGCTATCTCTTACCGGTAAGCCGGTATTCACCTTCCAAGGGTGATTTTGGTCAAGTGCCATTTCCTGCGACTTGGTCCCCGAATTGGACCATCATCACCTAATATCTCCGTGGTCTTTCAACTCAGCCTCATGAAACTTTCAGGGTAGATAGGTCTCCCCAAGACCTTTCCAACGGTGAGCCGTTTGCCTCGCTCGGCCATCTACAGCCGAAGTTATTAATGGTACTTGGTACCTTACCCTGTTTTTTCCATACTTGTTCGTACTTGGGTACAAACTTTGGATCGCCCATATCTCCACTTTGGAGGCCAGCCAGCACCTTGGACCCATATACTTTTTTGTTGGTCATGCCATGCACCAAATATAATTGTTCTACGCCAACTTGCTATCTCTTCTCCAACTTGCCGTTATTCTTGGTCCAATTCCCATTTCATTCGTTTTTGGACCCATTTTGCTATATGTTTCACTAATAGCTTCGGCCATGGACAAGCTGATTTTCGATTGGTATTTTTCCTTGATAGTCCCACTCAAGACCATTCCAAAACACACCGCAGCTTGTCGCTCGGTGGCAAACTGACCGAGTTATAATTCATGAAAGGTACCTCAACTTGGTACACCACGTGGTCGGCCCAAAGCATAAACCGACCAAACGACCGACTTGGAGCACCCTGACCGGGTTGGCCCCATATAATAAAAGTTGCGTCTCTACACGCCCAACTTATGAATATTCTACGCCAAGTCGCTATCTCTTACCGGTAAGCCGGTATTCACCTTCCAAGGGTGATTTTGGTCAAGTGCCATTTCCTGCGACTTGGTCCCCGAATTGGACCATCATCACCTAATATCTCCGTGGTATTTCAACTCAGCCTCATGAAACTTTCAGGGTAGATAGGTCTCCCCAAGACCTTTCCAACGGTGAGCCGTTTGCCTCTCTCGGCCATCTACAGCCGAAGTTATTAATGGTACTTGGTACCTTACCCTGTTTTTTCCATACTTGTTCGTACTTGGGTACAAACTTTGGATCGCCCATATCTCCACTTTGGAGGCCAGCCAGCACCTTGGCCCCATATACTTTTTTGTTGGTGATACCATGCACCAAATATAATTGTTCTACGCAAGCTTGCTATCTCTTCTCCAACTTGCGGTTATTTTTGACTCAAGTCCCATTTCCATAGTTTTTGGTACCAATTTGCTCTATGTTTCGCTAATAGCTTCGCCCAAGGACTTTGTGATTTTTTGTTCGCATTTTTCCTAAATAGTCCCACTCAAGACTATTCCAAATCACACCTTAGCTTGTCGCTCAGTGCCATACAGCCAGAGTTTTAATTCATGAAAGGTACATCACCTTGGTACACCACGTGGTCGGTCCAAACCATCAACCAACCATATGACCGACTTCGAGTCGAGCTAGCGGCTAGGCTCAATATAATGAAATGCGTGTCTTGATGCGGGCTACTGACGGTCTGAACAATGTAGCTCGCTAGCTCGTCTCTAAACTTGTGTTTTGGTCGAATATTGGGTGTTCATGTACCACTTCGGGTAACATGGACTTTGGTGCAACTTTACCACTTGTGCACTTAATAACTTCCCGGTCATTCAAGTCTTTGCCTTCATACTTTCAGGGTAGTTAGGTCTCGTCGAGACCTTTCCATACATATGCCAAACTCATCGATCGGACATCTATAGCCCGAGTTATTCGCGGTACACCGTACCTTACCCTGTTTTTTCCTCAATTGGGTACAAACCTTGGAACACCCATATCGCCCCTTTAGAGACTAGCTGGCACGTTGGCCTTATATAATGATAAGTGCACCTCAACTAGGGCTACTGACGGTCAGAACATTTCAACTTGCTAGCTCGGGCCCACACTTGTGTTTTTCTCGAATATATGGTTCAAGTGTGCCACTTTGGGCACTTTTGGACATTTTGTCCCCACACAACTTTCTTGCCTTGGTAGATAGGGTCTTGTGATCTTGGGCAAAAAGATGCACCAAGATATAGTCTAACTTTCGTTCTTGTACCGCAAAGCGCTATCTCAAACACCCGAGGAGATAGAAAGTGATTATGTTCGGTATATCGGTCTTCCATGGCCTACTATGGTAAGCCCCTGCAGGTATGCAACCGAAGGTGCTTGGTACATGTATTTGGTGCAATATCGGTGCAAAGTAGGTGTTTCCTTGATCGGGCTATAACTTTCTTGGTTGATGTTGGATTGCTTTGCGGTCTTCGGGGGATAGTTAGGGAACATGTTGGCCAACATTTCCTTATTCCTCAGCCTGGCCGTACCTCTTACCGTCTAGGCGGTATACATGCTCTAAGTTGGAACTTGTGTTCCTTTGGGTAACTTCTCTGACTTTGACGCTTAATAACTTTCGTTCATATGCAGTCTAAGCTCTGCAACTCTCAGGAAAGCTAGTACTACTCATTTCCTTTCCATATCAGTCTTTGGCTTGTCGATCCGATGTCTACAGCCTGACTTATTCACGTTGCCTGTGAAGGTAGGTTTTTGCCCATTTTCCAGTTCATGTGGTAACATTCCCGGACTTTGCCGGCTTTCTCTTCATGTGGTAACTTGCTTGCTTGTGTGGTAACTTGAAAGTGTATTTCCGACAGACCCAATCTCGGACTTAGCCGATTTTTCTCTTCATGTTATATGGATCCATCACTAGGCCATCTTGCTTGCTTGTGTGGTAACTTGAAAGTGTATGTCTGACAGACCCAATCTTGGACTTAGCCAATTTTTCTCTTCATGTCATATGGATCCTTCACTAGGCCATCTTGCTTGCTTGTGTGGTAACTTGGAAGTGTATTTCTGACAGACCCAATCTGGGACTTAGCCGATTTTTCTCTTCATATTATATGGATCCTGGACTTAGCCGATTTTTCTCTTCATATCATATGGATCCATCACTAGGCCATCTTGCTTGCGTGTGTGGTAACTTGGAAGTGTATTTCTGACAGACCCAATCTGGGACTTAGCCGATTTTTCTCTTCATATCATATGGATCCATCACTAGGCCATCTTGCTTGCTTGTGTGGTAACTTGGAAGTGTATTTCTGACAGACCCAATCTGGGACTTAGCCGATTTTTTTCTTCATATTATATGGATCCTGGACTTAGCCGATTTTTCTCTTCATATCATATGGATCCATCACTAGGCCATCTTGCTTGCTTGTGTGGTAACTTGGAAGTGTATTTCTGACAGACCCAATCTGGGACTTAGCCGATTTTTCTCTTCATATTATATGGATCCTGGACTTAGCCGATTTTTCTCTTCATATCATATGGATCCATCACTAGGCCATCTTGCTTGCTTGTGTGGTAACTTGGAAGTGTATTTCTGACAGACCCAATCTGGGACTTAGCCGATTTTTCTCTTCATGTTATATGGATCCTGGACTTAGCCGATTATTAGGTTATTATATATGGATCCTGGACTTAGCCGATTTTTCTCTTCATATAATATGGATCCTGGACTTAGCCGATTATTAGGTTATCATATATGGATCCTGGACTTAGCCGATTTTTCTCTTCATATAATATGGATCCTGGACTTAGCCGATTATTAGGTTATTATATATGGATCCTGGACTTAGCCGATTATTAGGTTATAATATATGGATCCTGGACTTAGCCGATTTTTCTCTTCATATAATATGGATCCGGGACTTAGCCGATTTTTCGTTTCATATAATATGGATCCTGGACTTAGCCGATATTTCTCTTCATATAATATGGATCCGGGACTTAGCCGATTATTCTGTTCATATAATATGGATCCGGGACTTAGCCAATTTTTCTCTTCATGTGGTAACGTATGCCAATCGCTCACAAGTCATGGGATAAGGGTACTTGTGTTCTTCCATCTTCTAAGTCCCGCACGGGGACATCGTGATCGCCCCAAGTCCGGAATAGCGCCAAGTCAAGCCCCACGGTGGCCGTGCAGGACCTGTTAGCGGGGGCCCCACTGACAGCACTAATCCGGACTTAGAAATTATATCTTTCTAATCGAACACCACACACGCAACACCACCATACCACCATCTCCTTGCAAGTACCTAAGTACCCGCAACTCCATGGTGAAGGCAATGTCACTCCATCACCAACCTCTTTGCACTGCAAGCACTTGCGTACCCACAACACTCCGAAGAAGGCAACGGCGCGCGATGCTCGACTCCACACACCACACCACACCACACCACCGATGGCCAGCCAGCCAGCCAGCCCAGCTAAGGGCTAACCCAC
>NW_026525066.1:52500-55000 GCF_943734705.1 Anopheles coustani
GGAGGCATCGTTTACATATATATTGGTTTTTGCATGCTCTACTAGGTTAATGTCATGAGGTTGGCTATCGAGCATGCCCAAGTGATGACTTGATTGTGTGCTTGCTTGAATTCTTCACATTTCATACCATCGGTTAGTTGTCGAATCATTCCTCGATCATAACCTTCGTTCTTGGTTCATGTATGCTCTCTTCCACATAGGGCAAGCCAGAATTAACTATCTTACCCAGGACCGCCGAAGCAGCGTGGACCAGGGGAGAACTATACTTTGTCTTGTATGCCCTCTTCCACATAGGGCAAGCTAGAATGAACTATCTTACCCAGGACCGCCGGAGCAGCGTGGACCAGTGGAGGACTATACTTTGTTCATTACACCACAGTATTAAGTATGGTGTCCTCTTCCACATAGGGCAAGCTAGAATTAACTATCTTACCCAGGACCGCCGAAGCAGTGTGGACCAGGGGAGGACTATACTTTATACTTCACACACTAGCCATATTGAAGTCATCACTTGGTTGAAGCACTGAACTAGGGCGAGTCTATCGTTTACTTTGCATTGGGATAATACGCTGCATGCTCTCTTAGGTTAATGTCATGTGGTTGGCTATAGAGCATGCCCAAGTGATGACTTTGTTTAAAGCTCAACAGGTAGAGTATTATGTCCTCTTCCACATAGGGCAAGCTAGAATTAACTATCTTACCCAGGACCGCCGGAGCAGCGTGGACCAGGGAGAACTATACTTTGTCTTGTATGCCCTCTTCCACATAGGGCAAGCTAGAATTAACTATCTTACCCAGGACTGCAAAGCAGCGTGGACCAGTGGAGGACTATACTTTGTTCATTACACCACAGTATTAAGTATGGTGTCCTCTCCACATAGGGCAAGCTAGAACTAACTATCTTACCCAGGACCGCCGAAGCAGTGTGGACCAGGGGAGGACTATACTTTATACTTCACACACTAGCCATACTGAAGTCATCACTTGGTTGAAGCGCTGAACTACGGCGGGGTAATCGTTTACAGGTTATAATCATATAGCTGCATGCTCATTAGTAGATAATGGAATATTGTATGGCAATATGAGCATGCCCAAGTGATGACTTTGTTTCAAGCTCAACAGGTAGGGTATTGAGTCCTCTTCCACATAGGGCAAGCTAGAATGAACTATCTTACCCAGGACCGCCGGAGCAGCGTGGACCAGTGGAGGACTCTATACTTTATACTTCACACCACAGTATTGAGTACGACTTGCATAAAGCCCCTAATGAGAACCACGAGGGCTCTCTCAATGTAGAACCACGAGGGCTCTAGTACCGATTCTCTCGGTACGGCTTGGTCCGTGTTCCTTTATGCTTGTACTCGCAGAAAGTCTCAACCCGGAGGTCTTGACTTTGATTGTCATAGTTGGACTACGACGGGGCATCCGACCATTGCTGATCGAACACCCCTGATTCACCATCTTTCGGGTAGGCGGTACGCGTACCTCCGGACGCGGAAGTCTCAACCCGGAGGTCTTGACTTTGATTGTCCATAGTTGGACTACGACGGGGTATCCGACTCATCGAATACCCCAGAAGCACACCATCTTTCGGGTAGGCGGTACGCGTACCTCCGGACGCGGAAGTCTCAACCCGGAGGTCTTGACTTTGATTGTCATAGTTGGACTACGACGGGGCATCCGACCATTGCTGATCGAACACCCCTGATTCACCATCTTTCGGGTAGGCGGTACGCGTACCTCCGGACGCGGAAGTCTCAACCCGGAGGTCTTGACTTGGATTGTCATAGTTGGACTACGACGGGGCATCCGACCATTGCTGATCGAACACCCCTGATTCACCATCTTTCGGATAGGAGGTGCGCCCACCTCCGACGCGAAGTCTCAACCCGGAGGTTCGGACTTAGAGTTTTTCCCATTTAAAAGTTTTTCTCTTAGCCATACTGAAGTCATCACTTGGTGAACGATTGAACTAGGGCGGGTTAATCGTTTATAGGTATCATGTGGTTTGCATGCTCTCTTAGGTTAAGGTCATGTGGTTGGCTATCGAGCATGCCCAAGTGATGACTTTGTTTCACGCTTGCTTGATTTCTTCATGATTCCCTGTTATATAGTGTAATCATTCGAGAACAGGGAATCTTTGGTTTTGCTCAACAGGTATTGGATGTCAACTTGGTATCTAGATCGCATAAGTCTCAACCCTTAGGTTCGGACTTGTATAGTGACATCTTGTTACGGTCTTGAGTCTCAACCCGCAGGTTCGGACTACTTAGTGTTTGATCGAATATAATATGGCAACTTGTGCCTAAGTCTCAACCCGCAGGTTCGGACTTCTGTTTATTTGGCCAATGTATGTATAAGGCAACTTGTGCCTAAGTCTCAACCCGCAGGTTCGGACTTGTGTATTTGTTCGAAGTCATGTATAAGGCAACGTGTGCCTAAGTCTCAACCCGCAGGTTCGGACTTGTTAGTGTTTCGTCAACTTTCATATGGCAACTTG
>NW_026525067.1:0-15000 GCF_943734705.1 Anopheles coustani
TCTGGTATGGAATAGTCTTGAGTGGGACTATCAAGGAAAAATACGAACAAAAAATCAGCATGTCCACGGACGAAGGTATTAGCGAAACTTAGAGCGAAATTGCGACCAAGTCGCTGGAAATGGCCCTTGAACCAAGTATACCGTCAAGGCGGTACGAGATAGCGAGTTGACGTGGAACATTTGTAAGTTTGCCTTTACGAGACGAAAGTTTAGTTATATGGGGCCAACCCGCTCAGGGTTGTGCAAGTCGGTCATATGGCTGATCGAAATTTTCGACCAAGTACTGAGAAAACAGGGTAAGGTACCGTGTACCTCGAATAACTTTGGCTGTAGATGTCCGAGCGAAGCAAACGGCATAGCGTTGGAAAGGTCTTGAGGTGCTCTAGGCACCCTGAAAGTATGAGAATGCTACCTGGAAAACTCGTGGAGATATTAGAGAAACATAGGGCCCAAAAGATACCAAGTCGCAGGAAATGGGCCCTCCAAGAACACCCTAAAATCCCAATTACGGCTAAGTTGCAGGCCAGCTAGCGAAGTAAAATGTTCTAGGCATAACTAGAACACGTTAAGGCGCAACTTTTTGAATCAGAACTTTTTTCGATATCTGGCCCCCAAAGGGGGGATATGGTCGATCCAAGGATTTTTCCAAGTTTCGGTACTTTTTACGGTATCGCTCATAGCTCCGGCTGTACGCAAGCAAATGACAACCTAAGACATGATTTGGAAAGGTATTGAGTAGTACTATTTTACGTTAGAACACAGCGAAGCGCTATCGGTTCATGGCAAGGCCGATATAAGCAGTCAAAGATGAAAAATGTTGACAAAATGAACAAAAATTACCTTGGTACGCGAATAGCGGCCAGGGATGAAGAGGTACGAAGGTGGTGTAGAACAATTATAATTAGGGCTTGGTACGCTCTAAAAGTTTGCCGAAGACCGCAAAGCGCTCAGACCCATAGAAAGTGGCCATTTGGGCCGAACAGTGCGTGCAAAGAGGTGAAAATGCAAAAATTGCACTTTGTGGGGCGATTTGCGGGGGGAAGGAGGGGTCGGAGGGCAAAGTGTCCCTTAACCAAAAAGTCTTATCTCGTCGAGATCTAAAACATTGCCGAAGACCGCAAAGCGCTAGCTCGCAATCGAAAAATCGAGGATTTGAAAATTTTCTAAGTCTTTGGCTCCCTAAGGAAAAGTTTCAAAAATCACGTTTGTCCCCAATTTTGAAGGGGAAGGAGTCGGTTCCGGGGCATGGTGTCTTCGGCAAAAAGTCTTATCTTTTTGCGTACTTTCGACTAGTTCAATAAAAATTTTTGACCCAAAATTTGTTCGGCGGACCCCTAGGTCGAAAAACCCGAAAAAAGTCGAAAAAATTCGAAAATGTCGAAAAATGAGAAAACCTCATATTCGGACTCTACACGAGCCCCAGATATTGAAAAGTGAAATCCGCGGTCGATTTGGAACAAAAAATTGACCTAGGCAAAGTTGTATGGAGGTAGGGACCCCTGAGAAAAAAGTTTGGTCCCGAGGCTCCTTGGACCACCAAGTCCCTAGGTCGGACCAAAATCGGAAAAAATCCGACCAAAGTCGAAAGTGTCGAAAATTTTAAAAAACCCCTTTTGGGGCCCTATGGCCTCCCTAGATAATGAAAAGTGAGGTCCGCGGCCGATCCGGAAGAAAAACTTGACCTAGGCAAACTTGTATGACGGTGGGGACCCAAAAAAATTTCGATGAGTGTAGTTTAGACAGGCCGGAAAATGTATCGGTGGTCCGTATCAAGGGACGTCTTTTAGTTCCATGGGGTGGTGGTCGTCGAACAAAGTCGCCTAGGTCGACCACCAGAAAGACCAGTCGTGTTGTAATGGATGTTTTGACCACTTTACTAGGGAAACCTAGTAGGTCGAAGCAAATTTGGGGTTCGAGATGAGTTGGTGAAAGTTGGTCCAACCTAGGTGTGCTTGGTGGAGGTTGACCATGAAAGTAGAGCATGATGGGAATGACCATAACTTTGGTTCTAGATGTCGGATCGGTACACTTGAGGCAGTTTTGGAAAGGTGAAGGCCTGCTCTAGCTATGTTTCCTACCAAGCTGAGCGCCTACTAGTGACCCGGAGGAGGTATTAAGGGTCAAAGGCAAAAAGGGGTACCCTAAAGTGCATGTGACCAAGAAAATGGGAAAAACGGTATCGCCTATAGCTCAGGCTGTATGGCTCGGATCGGAAAGCTTGGATATGCGTTGGAAAGGTCTTGACGAGCGCTAGCTATGTGTCCTACCAAGCGAAACGCTAGGTGTTGAGCAAGTCGGTCATATTAGAGGGCAAAGGTGAAAAATGGTGGTTTAGAGGCGAAAATTCACCTTATGATCGAAAATAGCGGGCGAACGATAAGAGCTACGAACACGGCGTAGAACAATCATAAGTACGTTACCACAAGACCTAACTTTGGCCAATATAGAGCGAGAAGATCGGAGGTACCCATCAGGGTGATATGGCTGGTTCAAAGTTGGACCAAAACGAGACTTGAGAAATGGGTTGAAACACGGTATCGCGAATAACTCAGGCTGTATGGAACGGATCGACAAGCTAAGATCAGTGTTGGAAAGGTCGAACCGAGCGCTAACTATAATCCCAAACAACCGAAGCGCTAAGTGTTGAGCAAAACTGAGTTATTCAGCGACAAAGTGGAAAAATAATACCAAAATTTCCAAAAATCACACAAGACCAAGAATACCGAGCAGGCGGTAAGAGATAGCGGGTTGACGTAGAATACTTATAAGTTTGCCTCTACGAGACCTAAAAGTCGTCTTTAGACAGCGAGAAGATCGGACCACTCTGGAAGGGTGATACGAGTGGTCAAAAATTGGCAAAAATGAAACATGGCTAAAATGGATTTGACTTGTGCACCGTATAGCTCCGGCTGTATGGCATGGATTGTTAAGCTAGGATATGTTTTGGAAAGGTAACACCCAGCGCTAGATACGACTAGAAGAAAGCAAAGCGCTAACTAGCATGATTTGGAAGTTATTAAGTGTCAAAGTCGAAAAATGTTACCAAAATTGAAACTCGAGTACATTGGGCCAAAAAGTACAAGTTGTGAAATTTGGACTTACGAGTAAAATACCGAGCAGGCGGTAAGAGATAGAGACTTGGTGTAGAACAATTATATGTTGGGCATGTTATAACCTATATTTGGCCCGAACATAGTGACGAGATCGGTGGTACCCAAAAGGGTGGTACAGGTGTTAGATGGTTTTCCCAGAGCATAAGCTCCACATGATAAGGAAAACGGGAAACATCATAACTTCGGCTGTATGGCATGGAATGGAACGAACAAGGTATCGATGGAAAGAGAAAAGGTAGCGCTAACTATAATTCCTACCAAGCAAAGCGCTAGCATGTGACCGTTCGGGTGTTATTGTGAGTCAAAGTCAGAAATTGTTACCACGAGAGGCGAAAATCCGACTAAGTCCATGAATACCGGGCTGGCGGTAAGAGATACGGCTTGGCCGTAGAACATTTATATGTTGGCCAATACAAGACCTAAGTTTCGTCCATAGACGACAAGAAGATCGAAGATACCTGAAGGTGAGATATGGGCGTCCCAAAGTGGGCCTTTGAAAAAGTGACAAACTTCCCTTATAACAGCATACACCAAATATCTCTGGCTCTATGGCACCGAATAAGAAGTTGAGCTCAGCGACAGAAAGGTGATAGTCAGCGCTAAATATCATACGAACAGAGTGAAGCGCTAAAGGGAAAGGATCTTGGTGATATAAGGTGACAAAGTCGAGAAAAGTTGCCTCAAAATCATGAAAAATGTGAAAAAATGGCTAAGTCCCGGGTGCCTTAAGGGCAGGTTAATCGAATGTACCGAGCTGGCGGTACGAGATAGAGACTTGGTGTAGAACAATTATATGTTTGGCATGGCAAGACCTACATTTGGCCAATACAAAGTGAGAAGATCAAAGAAACCCGTAAGGGTGATATTGGTGTCCAAAGGTAAAAAGCACTAAGTCTTGGGAAACTTATATGAAGAAAAAGGACCCTGATGGGTCATATGGGATGGATCGAAAAATCGGCTAAGTCCCAAAATGGGGATGTCAGAACTACACTCATGTGTTACCACATCAAGCAAGGCAAACTTATATGAAGGAAAGGACCCTGATGGGTCATATGGTATTGATCGAAAAATCGGCTAAGTCCCAAAATGGGGATGTCAGAACTACACTCAAATGTTACCACACCAAGCTAGGCAAACTTATATGAAGCAAAGGACCCTGATGGGTCATATGGTATTTTACGAAAAATCGGCTAAGTCCCAAAATGGGGATGTCAGAACTACACTCAAATGTTACCACACCAAGCAAGGCAAACTTATATGAAGCAAAGGACCCTGATGGGTCATATGGTATTTTACGAAAAATCGGCTAAGTCCCAAAATGGTGATGTCAGAACTACACTCAAATGTTACC
Source organism: Anopheles coustani (assembly GCF_943734705.1). NCBI lineage: Eukaryota > Metazoa > Arthropoda > Insecta > Diptera > Culicidae > Anopheles > Anopheles coustani. Next base: position 4,465 of record NW_026525067.1, read on the forward strand.
ACACCAAGCAAGGCAAACTTATATGAAGCAAAGGACCCTGATGGGTCATATGGTATTTTACGAAAAATCGGCTAAGTCCCAAAATGGGGATGTCAGAACTACACTCAAATGTTACCACACCAAGCAAGGCAAACTTATATGAAGCAAAGGACCCTGATGGGTCATATGGTATGGATCGAAAAATCGGCTAAGTCCCAAAATGGGGATGTCAGAACTACACTCAAATGTTACTACACCAAGCAAGGCAAACTTATATGAAGCAAAGGACCCTGATGGGTCATATGGCATTTTACGAAAAATCGGCTAAGTCCCAAAATGGGGATGTCAGAACTACACTCAAATGTTACCACACCAAGCAAGGCAAACTTATATGAAGGAAAGGACCCTGATGGGTCATATGGTATTTTACGAAAAATCGGCTAAGTCCCAAAATGGGGATGTCAGAACTACACTCAAATGTTACCACACCAAGCAAGGCAAACTTATATGAAGGAAAGGACCCTGATGGGTCATATGGTATTTTACGAAAAATCGGCTAAGTCCCAAAATGGGGATGTCAGAACTACACTCAAATGTTACCACACCAAGCAAGGCAAACTTATATGAAGCAAAGGACCCTGATGGGTCATATGGTATTGATTGAAAAATCGGCTAAGTCCCAAAATGGGGATGTCAGAACTACACTCAAATGTTACCACACCAAGCAAGGCAAACTTATATGAAGCAAAGGACCCTGATGGGTCATATGGTATGGATCGAAAAATCGGCTAAGTCCCAAAATGGGGATGTCAGAACTACACTCAAATGTTACCACACCAAGCAAGGCAAACTTATATGAAGCAAAGGACCCTGATGGGTCATATGGTATTTTACGAAAAATCGGCTAAGTCCCAAAATGGGGATGTCAGAACTACACTCAAATGTTACCACACCAAGCAAGGCAAACTTATATGAAGGAAAGGACCCTGATGGGTCATATGGTATTTTACGAAAAATCGGCTAAGTCCCAAAATGGGGATGTCAGAACTACACTCAAATGTTACCACACCAAGCAAGGCAAACTTATATGAAGGAAAGGACCCTGATGGGTCATATGGTATTTTACGAAAAATCGGCTAAGTCCCAAAATGGGGATGTCAGAACTACACTCAAATGTTACCACACCAAGCAAGGCAAACTTATATGAAGGAAAGGACCCTGATGGGTCATATGGTATGGATCGAAAAATCGGCTAAGTCCCAAAATGGGGATGTCAGAACTACACTCAAATGTTACCACACCAAGCAAGGCAAACTTATATGAAGGCAAGGACCCTGATGGGTCATATGGTATTTTACGAAAAATCGGCTAAGTCCCAAAATGGGGATGTCAGAACTACACTCAAATGTTACCACACCAAGCAAGGCAAACTTATATGAAGCAAAGGACCCTGATGGGTCATATGGTATTGATTGAAAAATCGGCTAAGTCCCAAAATGGGGATGTCAGAACTACACTCAAATGTTACCACACCAAGCAAGGCAAACTTATATGAAGCAAAGGACCCTGATGGGTCATATGGTATGGATCGAAAAATCGGCTAAGTCCCAAAATGGGGATGTCAGAACTACACTCAAATGTTACCACACCAAGCAAGGCAAACTTATATGAAGCAAAGGACCCTGATGGGTCATATGGTATTTTACGAAAAATCGGCTAAGTCCCAAAATGGGGATGTCAGAACTACACTCAAATGTTACCACACCAAGCAAGGCAAACTTATATGAAGGAAAGGACCCTGATGGGTCATATGGTATTTTACGAAAAATCGGCTAAGTCCCAAAATGGGGATGTCAGAACTACACTAAAAAGTTACCACACCAAGCAAGGCAAAGTACCTAGGTGAACCCTAGGAAGAAACACGGACCAAGTCAGATGGCCTAAGTCAATAGAACAAGTGACCTAGGCAAAGTTGTATGACGCTGAGGACCCTGAAAAATCTGGTTAGTGTAGTTTAGACAGGGTAGGTTTTTGGGTCGGCCGAACCCCCTTATTTTGGGTTTTGGCCTCATCAAGAAGCTACACCTAGGCAAACTGCCTAGGGTGAAAGTGCGAAGACCAATCGAATAGTAAGACAAGTTTTGACCGATCGCCCTAGGCAAGCATGTATGAAGAAATGGACCCTAAGGGTCATATGGAAATACATGAAAAATCGGCTAAGTCCCAAAATTGGGATGTCAGAACTACACTAAAAAGTTACCACATCAAGCAAGGCAAACTACCTAGGTGAACCCTAGGAAGAAACACGGACCAAGTCAGATGGCCTAAGTCAAGAGTGCAAGTGACCTAGGCAAAGTTGTATGACGGTGAGGACCCTGAAAAATCTGGTTAGTGTAGTTTAGACAGGGGAGGTTTCTGGGTCGGCTGAACCTCCTTATTTCGGGTTTTGGCCTCCTCAAGAAGACAGACCTAGGCAAAGTGCCTAGGGTGAAAGTGCGAAGACCAATCGAATAGTAAGACAAGTTTTGACCGATCGCCCTAGGCAAGCTTGTATGAAGAAAGGGACCCTATGGGTCATATGGAAATACATGAAAAATCGGCTAAGTCCCAAAATTGGGATGTCTGAACTACACTAAAAAGTTACCACATCAAGCAAGGCAAAGTACCTAGGTGAACCCTAGGAAGAAACACGGACCAAGTCAGATGGCCTAAGTCAAGAGTACAAGTGACCTAGGCAAAGTTGTATGGCGCTGAGGACCCTGAAAAATCGGGTTAGTGTAGTTCAGACAGGGGAGGTTTCAGGGTCGGCTGGACCTCCTTATTTCGGGTTTTGGCCTCCTCAAGAAGACAGACCTAGGCGAATTGCCTAGGGTGAAACTGCGAAGACCAATCGAATAGTAAGACAAGTTTTGACCGATCGCCCTAGGCAAGCTTGTATGAAGAAAGGGACCCTTAGGGTCATATGGAAATTCATGAAAAATCGGCTAAGTCCCAAAATTGGGATGTCAGAACTACACTAAAAAGTTACCACATCAAGCAAGGCAAAGTACCTAGGTGAACCCTAGGAAGAAACACGGACCAAGTCAGATGGCCTAAGTCAAGAGTATAAGTGACCTAGGCAAAGTTGTATGGCGCTGAGGACCCTGAAAAATCGGGTTAGTGTAGTTAAGACAGGGGAGGTTTCAGGGTCGGCCAGACCTCCTTATTTCGGGTTTTGGCCTCCTCAAGAAGACAGACCTAGGCGAATTGCCTAGGGTGAAACTGCGAAGACCAATCGAATAGTAAGACAAGTTTTGACCGATCGCCCTAGGCAAGCTTGTATGAAGAATGGGACCCTATGGGTCATGTGGAAATATACGAAAAATCGGCTAAGTCACAAAATTGGGATGTCAGAACTACACTATAAAGTTACCACATTAGCAAGGCAGACTTGTATGAAGAACGGGACCCTGGTGAAAGTAGCAAATATCCCAAACCGAACATGAATATTATACACACAAGAGTACGAACATAAAGGAACACGGACCAAGCGTACCGAGAGAATCGGTACTATAGAGCCCTCGTGGTTCTACACAAAGACTTTATGTTCGGGGTTCACACCCCAAATCGAACGTGGAATTTACTTTCTGATGGTCATGCGGTCGTCCAAAGGGGTCTAGTATCCTGGGATGACAAGCATCACGGGCACAGCTCGTATCAAAACAGTCGAAGAGGCCCGCGAAAGCTTGCTTTCCATGGCTATGCGATGCACAAATTGAGTTTACTCACCGTAGTATAAAACGAACGAACCGAACCTATCCGAGTAGGGATAATGGGCGCAGTAACATACTTCTGTGACCCAGCGAGAGTTGAACGAGGTGACATGAACTGTCAGTGGCTTATATCAGATGGGATACATACATGAGATTGCTTTCAAATCTACACTCGAAAACCTAACCAAGTAAAAGCGAACGTGGGGAGGATTCGAAACTGGTAACGAAATCTTAAGCTGGAAAGAGTCATCACTATGGATACATATTATGCGAAACCAATCAAGTGCTCATTACTGATCCAAAACCGAAGAGCACTAGTGAACACCTTAATCTCACCCTAGTTCACATCCAAGTGATCGACCACGTGTGTGAAGCAAAGACCAATCGAATTCCTCAATGGACCGAACACTATGAACAAATGGCCAAAAACGTTATAACTATCCAAACATACTACTATCTAGCGAAAGTCATCACGATGGAACCATACCATGATCTTTAACCTATAGCGCTCACCATATTCCTACCCAGAGTGCAAGTGAACAGATTGCCCACCCTTACCCAGTTCACAACCACGTGATCGACTAACATACCGAGGTTACCACAAGTCAAAGTTATACGTTTACAAGCGCAAGACCAATCGAAAACCCCGAAAGCAATCTCGACCCAAAATGTATTATCCGTGAGTGTAGTCGAGTCTCGTACTCGTCATCTGTAATCGTCGGATAGAATATCCAGTACACGGTTGTCTTTCCAAATGAAATCTACATACAGAACTCGCTCTTGGCAAATGGGTGGCAATGGCGCAATCAGGAGCGAGTTCCCGTCCGGGTGCCAAGTGATTGGCAAATGTCTGGGGGAAAGCAACCATATATTGATTTGTCTGTTAGTGTACTGGGTGTTTGAGGTATGTAGTATCCACGCTTGGTTGGGTGTGTCAGAGGACCGTGAATGCGTTCGCAACCCCAATTGGGGTACATCGGGAATGATTTTGTGGAACCGATGTGCCCGGCACACACTAAGTTTTGTTGCAAGTTAATAGTGTGCCATGTCCGGGGGGGTTGTGATTAAACTCTGGTGAATTGCGTACTGTGGTGATTGGGGTATGAAAGCCCCGCAGTTGCAATGATCGGACGCGCCTAGCGTGTCCTTTAGTTGATGGTAGGGAAATGAAGGCCCTTGTCAGCTCACCTAAGTATTCATGGAAGTTTGGCATAAGGTCGCTGTGGTAGGGGTATGAAGGCCCCGTCAGCGCATGCACAATCGGGCGCACGTGCGCTTAGCGGAGTCGAATGCCGCTCAAGTGCCTGTCCGGTGCATCGGGTGTGTGTGATACGAGGGCAATGAGGTTCGCACGGGGGCTCGCCTCCCGTGTGCTACCGGACTTGACAACATATAGAACGTGGTGTTTGCTCCTCCGGGTGCAATGGGACAATGAACATTCGAACGCAAAGTCGGAATTCTGGTTGATCCTACCAGTAATATACGCTCGTCTCAAAGGTTAAGCCATGCATGTCTAAGTACAAACAGATTTAATGTGAAACCGCATAAGGCTCAGTATAACAGCTATAATTTACGAGATCATCAACCTAGTTACTTGGATAACTGTGGAAAATCTAGAGCTAATACATGCAACATGCCAGGACCCTCGCGGGAACTGGTGCACTTATTAGTCAAACCAATCGCGGGTTCTCCGTGTCATTGAGTTGAAGTCTGGATAATGATGCTGATCGTATGGTCTCGCACCGACGACAGATCTCGCAAATATCTGCCCTATCAACTATGGATGGTAGTATAGAGGACTACCATGGTTGCAACGGGTAACGGGGAATCAGGGTTCGATTCCGGAGAGGGAGCCTGAGAAATGGCTACCACATCCAAGGAAGGCAGCAGGCGCGTAAATTACCCAATCCCGGGACGGGGAGGTAGTGACGAGAAATAACAATATGAAACTCTTTAATGATGTTTCATAATTGGAATGAGTAGAGCATAAATCCTTCTACGAGGATCAAGTGGAGGGCAAGTCTGGTGCCAGCAGCCGCGGTAATTCCAGCTCCACTAGCGTATATTAAAATTGTTGCGGTTAAAACGTTCGAAGTTGATACTTGTCCAACACAGTCCGGCTCCGCCGACCCGGTCAACCCGTGGTCGGTGGGCCAAGTCGGAATCTGGTTGCGACTCAATGGTGTGGTAGGGCACCAAGTCTGTGTCATGGTGTGCCCTTCAACGGGTGCAAGTGTAACATAGAGCTCGACCGCTCACGTTTACCTTGAACAAATTAGAGTGCTTAAAGCAGGGTGCCCAAACGCCCTAGAATAATCTTGCATGGAATAATGGAATACGACCTTGGTCTAATCTTTCATTGGTTTGTACTCAGACCGGAGGTAATGATTAACAGAAGTAGTTGGGGACACTAGTATTACGGCGCGAGAGGTGAAATTCGTAGACCGTCGTAAGACTAACTAAAGCGAAGGCATTTGTCAAGGATGCTTTCTTTAATCAAGAACGAAAGTTAGAGGATCGAAGGCGATTAGATACCGCCCTAGTTCTAACCGTAAACGATGCCAACTAGCAATTGGGAGACGCTACAACCAGGTGCTCTCAGTAGCTTCCGGGAAACCAAAGTCAGGTTCCGGGGGAAGTATGGTTGCAAAGTTGAAACTTAAAGGAATTGACGGAAGGGCACCACAATGAAATGGAGCTTGCGGTTCAATTTGACTCAACACGGGAAAACTTACCAGGTCCGAACTTATGGAGGTGAGACAGATTAATAGCTCTTTCTCAAATTTAAGGGTAGTGGTGCATGGCCGTTCTTAGTTCGTGGATTGATTTGTCTGGTTAATTCCGATAACGAACGTGACTCACATATGCTAACTAGAACGCAGTCAGCGTTAATGCGTCGATGCCGATTGGAACGGGTTAGGACCTTTCGGTGGAGTATGACCTGACACCTTCGCTGTTCGTGTGCGCAAGTGCACTTACGGTACGCTGCTTAGCAGGACAATTTGTGTTTAGCAAAATGAGATCGAGCGATAACAGGTCCGTGATGCCCTTAGATGTTCTGGGCTACACGCGTGCTACAATGTGGGTAGCAGCGTGTCTCCTATTCCGAGAGGAACGGGAAATCACTCAAATACTCACTTAGTAGGGATTATGGATTGCAATGGTCCATATGAACTCGGAACTTCTAGTAAGTGCTGGTCATCAGCCAGCGTTGAATACGTCCCTGCCCTTTGTACACACCGCCCGTCGCTACTACCGATGGATTATTTAGTGAGGTCTTTGGAGATGATCGTTCGCTGGATCCTCGTGAACCGCGTCTGCTTTATCGAAGTTGACCGAACTTGATGATTTAGAGGAAGTAAAAGTCGTAACAAGGTTTCCGTAGGTGAACCTGCGGAAGGATCATTAGTGGCCAAGTGATCCTTCCAGAAGTCCGAACCTGCGGGTTGAGACTTCGGCACAAGTTGCCATATGATAATTGACGAAACACTATAGAAGTCCGAACCTGCGGGTTGAGACTCAGGCACAAGTTGCCATATGAAAGTTGACGAAACACTAACAAGTCCGAACCTGCGGGTTGAGACTTAGGCACACGTTGCCTTATACATGACTTCGAACAAATACACAAGTCCGAACCTGCGGGTTGAGACTTAGGCACAAGTTGCCTTATACATGACTTCGAACAAATACACAAGTCCGAACCTGCGGGTTGAGACTTAGGCACAAGTTGCCATATGAAAGTTGACGAAACACTAACAAGTCCGAACCTGCGGGTTGAGACTTAGGCACACGTTGCCTTATACATGACTTCGAACAAATACACAAGTCCGAACCTGCGGGTTGAGACTTAGGCACAAGTTGCCTTATACATACATTGGCCAAATAAACAGAAGTCCGAACCTGCGGGTTGAGACTTAGGCACAAGTTGCCATATTATATTCGATCAAACACTAAGTAGTCCGAACCTGCGGGTTGAGACTCAAGACCGTAACAAGATGTCACTATACAAGTCCGAACCTAAGGGTTGAGACTTAATGCGATCTAGATACCAAGTTGACATCCAATACCTGTTGAGCAAAACCAAAGATTCCCTGTTCTCGAATGATTACACTATATAACAGGGAATCATGAAGAAATCAAGCAAGCGTGAAACAAAGTCATCACTTGGGCATGCTCGATAGCCAACCACATGACCTTAACCTAAGAGAGCATGCAAACCACATGATACCTATAAACGATTAACCCGCCCTAGTTCAATCGTTCACCAAGTGATGACTTCAGTATGGCTAAGAGAAAAACTTTTAAATGGGAAAAACTCTAAGTCCGAACCTCCGGGTTGAGACTTCCGCGTCGGAGGTGGGCGCACCTCCTATCCGAAAGATGATGAATCAGGGGTGTTCGGTCAGCAATGGTCGGATGCCCCGTCGTAGTCCAACTATGACAATCAAAGTCAAGACCTCCGGGTTGAGACTTTCCGCGAGTACAAGCATAAAGGAACACGGACCAAGCCGTACCGAGAGAATCGGTACTAGAGCCCTCGTGGTTCTACATTGAGAGAGCCCTCGTGGTTCTCATTAGGGGCTTTATGCAAGTCGTACTCAATACTGTGGTGTGAAGTATAAAGTATAGTCTTCGCCTGGTCCACGCTGCTTCGGCGGTCCTGGGTAAGATAGTTCATTCTAGCTTGCCCTATAGTGGAATGAGGACACTTAATGCTTCGTCTTTTAGCGGCGGCTAGACTCCTCCTCACGGGGAACGAGTTGACGCACACAGCGGCGGCTTACGCACTATGGCAATCATGGATGCCTGAAGATTCCGTGAAGTTCTCCCCTGGTCCACGCTGCCTCGGCAGTCCTGGGTAAAATGGAATATTTCCAGCTTGCCCTATAGTGGAAGAGGACTATCCAACAATACAAAGTCAAGACCTCCGGGTTGAGACTTTCCGCGTCGGTGGTGTCGCGCACCGCCTATCCGAAAGATGGTGTAACAGGGGTGTTCGATCAGCAATGGTCGGATGCCCCGTCATAGTCCAACTATGACAACCAAAGTCAAGACCTCCGGGTTGAGACTTTCCGCGTCCGGAGGTACGCGTACCGCCTACCCGAAAGATGGTGTGCTTCTGGGGTATTCGATGAGTCGGATACCCCGTCGTAGTCCAACTATGACAATCAAAGTCAAGACCTCCGGGTTGAGACTTCCGCGTCCGGAGGTACGCGTACCGCCTACCCGAAAGATGGTGAATCAGGGGTGTTCGATCAGCAATGGTCGGATGCCCCGTCGTAGTCCAACTATGACAATCAAAGTCAAGACCTCCGGGTTGAGACTTTCTGCGAGTACAAGCATAAAGGAACACGGACCAAGCCGTACCGAGAGAATCGGTACTAGAGCCCTCGTGGTTCTACATTGAGAGAGCCCACGTGGTTCTCAATAGGGGCTTTATGCAAGTCGTACTCAATACTGTGGTGTGAAGTATAAAGTATAGAGTCCTCCACTGGTCCACGCTGCTCCGGCGGTCCTGGGTAAGATAGTTCATTCTAGCTTGCCCTATGTGGAAGAGGACTCAATACCCTACCTGTTGAGCTTGAAACAAAGTCATCACTTGGGCATGCTCATATTGCCATACAATATTCCATTATCTACTAATGAGCATGCAGCTATATGATTATAACCTGTAAACGATTACCCCGCCGTAGTTCAGCGCTTCAACCAAGTGATGACTTCAGTATGGCTAGTGTGTGAAGTATAAAGTATAGTCCTCCCCTGGTCCACACTGCTTCGGCGGTCCTGGGTAAGATAGTTAGTTCTAGCTTGCCCTATGTGGAAGAGGACACCATACTTAATACTGTGGTGTAATGAACAAAGTATAGTCCTCCACTGGTCCACGCTGCTTTGCAGTCCTGGGTAAGATAGTTCATTCTAGCTTGCCCTATGTGGAAGAGGGCATACAAGACAAAGTATAGTTCTCCCCTGGTCCACACTGCTTCGGCGGTCCTGGGTAAGATAGTTAGTTCTAGCTTGCCCTATGTGGAAGAGGACACCATACTTAATACTGTGGTGTAATGAACAAAGTATAGTCCTCCACTGGTCCACGCTGCTTCGGCGGTCCTGGGTAAGATAGTTAGTTCTAGCTTGCCCTATGTGGAAGAGGGCATACAAGACAAAGTATAGTTCTCCCCTGGTCCACGCTGCTTCGGCGGTCCTGGGTAAGATAGTTAATTCTAGCTTGCCCTATGTGGAAGAGAGCATACATGAACCAAGAACGAAGGTTATGATCGAGGAATGATTCGACAACTAACCGATGGTATGAAATGTGAAGAATTCAAGCAAGCACACAATCAAGTCATCACTTGGGCATGCTCGATAGCCAACCCTATGACATTAACCTAGTAGAGCATGCGAAAACCAATATATATGTAAACGATGCCCCTCCCTAGTTCAGCGCTTCAACCAAGTGATGACTTCAGAATGGCTAAATCAAATCGGTTCAAAACATACCATCGGTACCCTATTGAAACACACAAGTCGATATCAAACCTCATGATTGTGTAGTCCTCCACTGGTCCACACTGCTCCGGCGGTCCTGGGTAAGATAGTTCATTCTAGCTTGCCCTATGTGGAAGAGGGCACATTACTCAATACTGTGGTGTTATGAACAAAGTATAGTCCTCCACTGGTCCACGCTGCTTCGGCGGTCCTGGGTAAGATAGTTAGTTCTAGCTTGCCCTATGTGGAAGAGGGCATACAAGACAAAGTATAGTTCTCCCCTGGTCCACGCTGCTTCGGCGGTCCTGGGTAAGATAGTTAA